>NW_010404117.1:0-22694 GCF_000710305.1 Buceros rhinoceros silvestris | reverse complement strand
AGGGAAAGACTGTGAAAAGAAATTGGTTTGGGGCTAACCTGGGAGGAACGGATCCAGTTTACATTCTGCACAGAGATGTTGCAGTACAATTTGCAGGGCAAGGCGTAAACGTTCACAAGACTCCTGCCTTTTGAACAGAATATGAACAAAACTTGCACAAGTCTTTTTTATATGTCTCTCATCCACATTTAACTGTTTTCCTGAAGTGTAGCAACCATTGCTTCCTCTGAAACGTCTGCTGCTGGTAAAAGCTGAAGACAAACAACCAGACTAGTGGAAATACTGATCTGAGCTAGTACAGGAAATTCTGAATTACTAATCTTCATTACAAATTGCTTTGTCTCTTTTGGGTAGATTAGATGAGAATGACTCAATTTCTAATGTGCAGTCATTTCTACTGCTGGCAAGAAAAATAATGGTTCAGACCATCTACTTCATGTTACACGTGGAGGAGAATGGGATGCGCATAGTAAGAGGCCTCAAGGACAAGATGATAACCCAGTTCCTTTGGGGACCAAATGACTAAATTCTTTTCCTCATCTAGAAAATTTGCCTCCTGATTTGGTTTCTTCCTGCATCATGAGATGAAGATGAGGACCAGCATCTCAGGACTGTGTGTTGGGGTGTGTGTGAGTACATGCCAATATGGAAACAGCTGATCAGTGCTTATTCCCGTAGCAAGTAGTCCCACAAAAGAACTGTATGAGGAAAGTAAAGATGCACTGCTTGTGCCATGGAAATGAATGCAAACAGTGAGGCCACCATGGGCTGCCCACCACATGGAATGCCACCACTTCAGCTGTGGTGGGATGGAGAGCCTCTCATACACAGGGGACCTAGAGCAAGAAAGAGAGGATTCCTTCCGCCTGCAGATCAAAGAGAGCTGAAGAGGGTTCCTCAAATCATTCATTTCTAATTAAGTGGTAAAACAAATTTATGATCTTGCTAACATTTCTTTCTAATTAATCTGTCAGAACCCTGCAGATCAGTTTGTTATGAATGTAGTTATACAGTTACAAATTAGATAACTATATTTTCTGCACATCCAGGCTGAAGTGAATCACCAGCACAGAAATCTTGCTTCAGTGGGTTTATGAAATACAGTGACGTGTTTTATTCAATTTCCTGCCAGTACATCTGTCCAACCGAATTGCACAGTTCAGAAGCTATCACAGTTCAATGCCAAAGCCTTTTTAAACAAGTCAATTCTACAACCTTTATTAAAGTACTAGTCCTTTAGTCCCACACAAAATCTTTTACTGGAGACACAGGATATGAACAATAAGAAATATAATGGGACAGATCCTCATCCTTTATTGTCAGAAAGTGGGAGCTAATCCCATACATGCCAGTACTATCACTGCACATAGAGTGACTTAATCGCAAGAGAAAAATCAGCTAGGGTAATGCACACAATCTACAGAGTGCTTGGTTCCTTAAACCCTAACTATACCTAAGAATATGTATGTCCAGTATGATAAGCAGTCATCAAAAATCTCCCTTGAGATTTAACTACAAACTCTGAAATGATTCTCTACATGAAGACTGCTGTTTCCCAGCCTAATTTCTGCATTTCCCCTGAAGTGTTAAGCATGGTGCAATCCATTCATTATGCACTGCAGGATTTTCCTGGCCAAGAAAAAGAAATTGCTTAAATAATTTTTTTTTCCAGAATAAAAATGTAAACTGTTCATCATCTTTGTTGCTGTATCATAGCTACGGTATGTATCCTATTGTAAATCCTTTTCATGCCAAATGCTTGGGAATTCATCTACTCATAAAATAATGATGACTTTACATTATCCATCCCTTATTGCACAGGAGAAAGAGATGTAACTGGCACAGGAAGTCAGTGCATTGGTTTCATAGCAAGCAAAATCTTGGCAAATGGAATAGCCTAGCAAAGTATTACAGCAATGAAATGCACATTAGTGTCAAATGTTGGCTATCACAGCAGGCTCCATTATTTCAGTGGTAGGAAAACCTCTTTGGCAGTAATTTACTTTGGCAGAAATATGATGGTCTAATACTACTAAGATTTTATATTCCTTGCTCTTCTAAATGTATTTTCATTTACTTTAATTTTTAATGCTACCTTAGAAATCCTACAGGTCTACCTTTGGTAATGCTGGTAGCACTGGTACATCATTGCTTGGACCCAAGCAGAAAAGATACATCCAAAACCTTTCCTTCTTAAAGGAGCGGAACATGGAACTTGGAGACTTGACTCCAGAATTTCAGTGGACCAGCAGCAGTGTCCTGACCAAGATGGGGGGAAAAAAAATACTCACATAGAGGGTTGCGATGAATTCCTTCTCAAGAGCAAACAATAGAGGCTGGCAGGTAAGATTAGTCTGAATCACTCTTGCATTCCAAAGGTTCTCCTACTGTGAGACAACTGTGATGGTGTCCTTATCCAGAGATAAGTGCACAGGTTTAATCTAATGCTTAATGAAGATGATTAATCAACATACTAAACCCAATCCTTAGTCTAAATTGTGACACTGTGACTCGTGGTAAAGAGTCTTTTATTTCCCAAGCAGAAACACTGATTTCAATGTGACCATTCAAGGGATAAAGATTAGCTTGGTGTGAGCAGAAGTGGTGGAGTCTGGTCAGCATTTCTTTTGTATGGTACTTCAGACACATCCAGACCAACCAGATATCAGAAGGAGCATGGTTCCCTTCAACAAAATCCGAGAACTGCCCTGACATCACTAGTGATACAAATTACATAGTAAGTAAATAATGCTTTTATTACTGCTGCTTTATACTTTACCAACAGTGCAGGTGGGAAAATGTGCCTTTCTCTCTGAGGAGAAGTAGAATATCATATGAAAAAGAAATTACACTTCTCTTTCTTGTAGCTGTATTTTCTAGTATGTAACACTTCTGAGCAATTTAATATTTAGAGCACAAAGCAAGTACGCTCAAATGATTATGCTAATAAGTTTGTGCCTGATCTCTTACAAATATTGTATTTATAAGAGCATGTTCTGTTCCCCTTGGCACATTCCCTTCCCTTCTCTTTGCAATGACACTCTCAAAGGATCCCTCAAGGTAAGGGAGGGATCCAGGTACAACTCCCAGGAGAAGCGTTATGGGAATGGCATGTGCTGATGGCACACGTATATTAGCAGGCCACCAAGATGCCAGCTCATTTAGGTGCATCTTCTCAGGGCACCTGGCAGCCAGGCAACAAAGGACAGATTGAAAGAACGGACATCCTAAAACAAAGGCAGCCTACAAGCAGACTAAAGCAAAGGCTCAGTGCAGTTAGAGAAGATGGTGGGAAGACAGTGAACAGAGTAGGAGCCATAGGAGACCCATATAAGCAGACAAAATTGTACAAATCCTGATGATTCACCAAGGTGGAACAGGATAGAGATGAAAAATCACAATCCCTGTCCACTTTTAAAAGGTACAAACAAGCCAATGCAATACTGGCAAGGGTTTGAAAGCTAAAAAGCACCCAGGAGATGGGAGGAGGCTTCAACAGCTTCCATCCCTTGTCCTCCAAGTAAAGAGAAAGGCAAGAGAAAGGCAAGGAAGCCTGGATGCACCACTTCAGTACAATGTGGTGTTTGTGTGCTGAAGAGGTGGCTTGGGCACACACATATTGTGGCTGGTAAATATGTGGTACAAGACTGTGACTGAGTAAAACTGATTTTGTTTGTGAGACCTCACTTGAGGTCTCACATCGGGCTTTGATTCACTACACTGCTGCATCATTACTTCCTACAATCATGAGAATCAACCTCTCTCAATTGGTTCAATTGGCATTTCATAGCTCATGCACACAATGACAGCTGCAGCAATGAAGACTAGCTAAGTTTTATGTGTTCAGCTCATAAAATAAGTGTAGGTGGCTTATTTTCAATCTAACTCAGATTAGACCTTTACAATCTCCCGCATCCCAATCTTAGCAAAGACATGCAGCCTTTCTACCCTTTCCTATTGTTTGTAAATAATCTGTCCCGAACCTGATAAAACTTTTCCACATAAGAAAATTATTAAAAAGTATGTTTCTGCGGGGTTTTTATTTCAAGAAATTGGCATTGTCCACCAAAATAATGAGGCAGAAAAAACCATTTTTATACAAAACAACCCAAGCAACGTTAGAAATAACAGCATGGCTCATTATCAGTTATGTCTGACTCAGACTAGAAACACATTTACATTCGCATGTATACACAGTTATTTAGGAAACAGAGAATAAATTACAGTAATTTAATAATGCAGTTCTCTGAGATTAAATCCCTCAAATGATCTACCTGTAGATCACATGAAAGAAATGATTGCATTGTGTGACCAGACTCTATTGTGAAAGGGTCCAGCAATAACTTGTTTGTTGGTTACAGTAAAAACGCTCACTTCATTTTTTAAAAAGACTATACACCACAGAAGCTGGATTTCTATCAAAGACTTCCAATGCTCTTCAGAGCTTTTTATTCATTCCTTTCACCTGGCCTATTAGATTCCTAGCGAAAACAATTTCCATTACAATTACATTTTTAGAAGTGCTGCAGGAAGGAAGCTCTAATAAACAAACAGCAGTCCAAATTTCTCAATATTAATTCAAAAGGTCTATTATTTCAGTATTTTATAGATAAATCAAATAAATATAAAAAAATGCATGGCTTGGTAATGTCCTTAGTTATTTTTTGACATTTAACAGTGCTAAAGTCATTGCATTGCAATTCTGTATTTTCTCAGAAAGGCCAAAATGTGCAAAGGGGTGAAAATGACAGGATCAAAGACAAGTTCAAATGCATCTCTGCATTCCTCTAGGATAAATACAGTTGGCCATTGCACCAATATAGGGAATGATTTGCAAATATCCATTTATGAAGAACTTCTGGGGCCATTTGGATGGATTTGGGTCTCTCCAGTTGTTCCTCGGGTGGAAATGGCAGCTGAAGAAGTTCCAGCAGGGGCCCTATGGCACTAGCTTTCCCACAGCATGCAGAAGCTGCTGCATTAATGTGAGGCCAAGGTGCTTACCATAATACCAGCAAGAAAGTTTAGCTCCCATATGTCATGGTTTACATTTAGTTCACTGATCTTGTTAAATACTAAGGCAAAGGCAGAAAAACTGACTACATTAATTTGTCAGGTGTGGACGCTGAGGTCCACAAAAGAGCAACATCATGTACCAAACTGGCATCAAGTCCAAGACAAAACTGCTGGCAAGACGGACTGCAGGTCTGGTCTTTGGGTCTCATACACTTATGTGCTTCTCAAGACACTCTTCATAGGGGCAGCTATAGTTTGGAAAGGTTTGCTAGTGATTTTTGAGGGAACCGTTTATTACAGCAACCTCCATTTATGTAAATACAGGCTTTGGATGTGATTCTGCTTCTGGAATATGGTGTTTGAAAACTAGAAACATGCTGGTGTCTGGAATTTCAAGGACGGAAAAGCAAAGTTTGACAAACAGCATTCTCTTAAAAAAAAAAAAGAATAAAAATCATGCTTTCTTATGAAACTTTCTTGCCACTGTTCCTTTCTTGAACAAATAGAGCCTTGTCAGAATGGATCTTTTGAAAAGCGTAACAATAATGCTGAACTTAAACAGACCAGATGAAAACACCTAAACAAGCAAAATGGCATTGCCTCCTGTTGATTTCCAACTTCACTTCACTCAGTCGGCTGAGATCTCGTTTGACGAAACATAAAAAATAAGAAACCAAAACATCAAAGGAAAAAATTCAAAGACATAAATCACCTTTTAATGCTGCTATTTTTACTTGAGATTCAAATGGTCTCTCTCTGTGTTCCACAATAAACTTTGGCCAATAAACTCATGCCTCAGTAAGCTTTCATGATAGGCAGCCTTTTCTGGATGCTGTTTTTATGAAAATAGTGTTTTCAATCTTTATTTGCGGTAGATGAAGAAGATACAAGATAGCAGAACAACATCTCACAGTGGCTGGTCAAATAGTTGTACATAAAGATATTGGCAGCCTTCAGGTTTGCTCTCATCTCAGGCTGACAGGTGCAAGTGCATGGCACTGAGTGCAGCACATGCTGTGAGACATCTGTGAATGTCTGAATGGTTTGTGAACAGCTCTTTTCACGCTGTCAGATCAGATCAAGAGCAGAGGTAAAGACTGTGCTGCTAACTTGTAGTAAAATAGCACCATATTAAAACTAGCTTCTATGTATCGCTTTCCACATATATGTATGGTTTTGTGGCACACTGTTTATAATTACGTACCTATAAAATCTGAGTCACAGATAGGACTCTTTAGATATATAAACATATCAGCAGTGTGCCACAAACTACCATAAATCCATGGCAAAGCTTTTATTCAGGGTTGTATGTTTATAACTGATGCTTGTCCTCACTGCCAAACATGTACGAACAGAGGTTTGTGTTGCTCTAGCTTCAGTACAGTTCCAAGGATGCCATCTTTACCCAGATATTACTTATAACCCCAGTAGAAGGGTTGCCTGTTATCCAAATATATCTGTGGATGAATGCACTGCAGTCAGTGCGAGACTTGAAAGAACAGGATTTTGGAAAACTGAGCTAGTGTGAGCCCCTGCTAGCAGGGGAGCATTCAAGACTCTGACTCTGAAGCCATCAACAGAGTTAGTTCCTCTCTTACCACAGAGCTAGGCTCCAAAATTTGGTATTTCCTCCCAAGACACATAACTCACCTCACCACTGAAATCTTGTTCTGCATTCTCTGTTTTCCCCACAAATGCATGAGGAGCCATGCATGACATAGGGCAACACAACGTCCTTCAGGGGATCAGTTGTAAATCTCTCAAGATGTGTCTTGAGGACTGCCCAAAACCTGGCTTACAATTAATGACTTTCTTGCTCAATTGAATTTGTGTCATCTGGGGAACATTTGTGGGACATTTGCATTACATAGGTTATTGACTTGATTTCAAAGAATTATTGAATTCCTTCAGTCTTTCTTCTTCACTGAGATTGGGACAGTGAAGGTTATGACAACCGAGGTGAGGCAATTATTTGATCACAGAGGGAGGAAAGGCTTCTTGAAGAGAAGACAGCTACCCAGTTACTTCAAGCCTTGTCTTAAGAGTCATCAGTGCACGGTATACATGGATATTAGAAATATGCACCCATCCTTATCTCTGGGGAGAAGTGCTTTTCTTTTATCCTGCTAGAACTTAATTAGGTGAAACACTACATTAGAATCCTCTAGCATATAAAATCAGCAATACAGTTTCATTCGTAATTGGCTACATCTCAGGAGAATTACAGGAGCCCAATAACATAAGGGAATTCTTTTCTCTCTTGCTAGTAAACATGCATAAAGCTAAACTACCATACCAAGAATTAGTAAGCTACTTCTAACCTTCTTTCATCTTTCTTAGTCTTTATTTTTCTCTTAAAGTCCAACATCTGCCTTTCAGAAATTTACCTCATGACAAGAAGTTATGAAGAGTGAAAAGCAAACACTGCTAAGTGGCAGCTGTACTCCAGAGAAGAGCGACATGTGTTCTGGAGTCAGCCACTGCATTTCATCAATCAGTCAAGTATTCTCCTAGGACCCACTGGTTCGGTCTACCTTTGGGTATATTTATTTTGAAGTAAACAAGAGAACATATGTTATGATACCAAACAGCAGCACTTCTTGGTGGAATAGGCTGTAACAGAAAACTCTTGTACTTTATGTGCACTTGCACATGGGGCCGAGCTGAGGTATGAAGCCTGCAGTCTTTGCTGAGGATGCTGCAAGACCAGGCTGCATTGAACTTCTATCAGCAGAGTGCTTGGCTTAGACCAAGAACACCTGGACTCAGGTCTTCATTCTGTTATCAGAAAAAAAAAATGAGAAATCAGAAATAAAAGTCGGTTCATTTTAGTTGTGGTTTGACTGAACAATAATAAGTCCCAAGAAATATACTTATAAAAATACTGCATAATGAATTTCTTACTGCTAATGCCAGTATGACTTTCATTCATTAACACTATCTCTATTCTGAGTCCTTGAAATCACAGACTAACCTGTGCCTGAACCGAGAGCCTGGAAAGCAAAACCTCCAGTCATATCAGTTCTGTAGGAAATTGCTCAGCTTCTCCTTTTAAGAGAACAAATGCTGTAATGCTAATAGCTCTCACTTTCTCATTATTTCCAAGTCACTATTCGTAATACCACTTTGTATTCTGACAAAGAAGATTGTACGACAAGGGCCAAATGCTAATGTCTTTACTCGTACTGAAGCAAATCTCAGCAGGAGTTCAGTGAAATCTGTGAAGGCTGAACAGAATTTAGCCAAGAGCCTTTTTAGGTCTCAAATCTGCAAGCACTTTTCTATCTATCTATCTATTTTGTATTATGAACATGAATAGTCCTGGAGATTGCAAAAGCTGGTTGGAGTGATTTTTGGTTGTGGTTTATTTTTTTTTACTTTTTCCTTGCTTATAAATTTAACCTGCCTATTTTAACTGAAAAAGCCTTGAGGTGCTAAGAGGACAGAAAAATAGAATGATGCCGAGTATGATCATGAGCATTCAGAACAAGCCAGAAGCAGCGTACAGGCTTTTTTTGACTATTTTTCTAACACAGTAAGTGGACTATGTTCCCTTTTTACAGAAAGTATTCAGAAAGGTGATTTGCTCCTGGTTACAGAAAGACTGAAATAATTTCAAAAGTCTAATGTTCTGCATAGTAGAACAAAATATTCTGCATATCATTGCTAAAGCACAGCTCAGATCCTACATATATTTTTAAAAGTTCATCTGAGTGGTTAAACACGGCCAATATTCAGAAATAAATTTTCTTACTAACATAGTATTTGAATTGTGCTTTCTGCCTTACCTCATAATGATTCCTCATGCAGCTCCGCACAAAAATCAATTTAGCAGAACTAATTTGTATTTCTCGGAAGGAGACAATGCTAGTGACTGCAGGGATAGGGAAGTAGAATAGTCCTGCAGTAAGCATCTATCACAACTTGGACCTTTATTTTTTTTTCTTTGTGAAAGAACTGGTTGTCTTTAACCTGACCAAAAGACATGGCCAAAGGAAAGACGTGGTCTTTCTTTTTCATTTACTACATTTAATGTATTTTCTAATACAAGTATCAACCATTTCTGAACTATGGCTGGTAACACTGTTTAGCTTAAATCTTTGTCACTATGATATGGTTATTTTTAATTACTATTGATGAACTTAATTTAAAAGGAGCATGTTTCCATTTTTCTTTTCACAACATTTTCAATACAGAGTTATTTTCATCCTCGACATATTATCTGCAAAAATTTCTGTTGGTGCAAACTCCTGCAGTTATTCATTAAACTATGCCATCCAAGAACTTGAAACCGTAAGTTAATTCAAATTATCATTTCACCAAATTACCTCTTTTATAAAAACAGATATGCAACACAAATTGCTGCACTATTGTACTGATTATTGACTACCTAGGGTTTTTATAGCTGTATGTATATTTATAACAATAACACAATACTGTAAATTTACCTGATATCAACACTAATGCTACTTCACTAATTAAATATGGTATTTGTAATATAGTACTGTGATTAGATCATTACCAATAAGGGACCCTCTCCAACTGGTTGGAAGCAGTAAAGAAAATGGATTTAAAATTAGTAAATTAATCTTCATTGAACAAAGCCATTCTAACACGCAGCTAACCTCATGCTAGCTTTTTGAAGCCAACTTCAATCATCAAATCCATAAGCAAAATCTTAAAATGGGTACCAAAGAAGTACAAGCTTCTGCACACTGATGTCCAGAATACCCCTAATAACACCAATGTAGTATTTTTTTATTGTTTGGGCAGGGAATAATTAACTGTGGCTGGACTAATCAAGTGAGGGTGGTAAGTATAGCAATTCCATGAAATGTAAAAAAGAAAGAAAAAGCCTAAGCATTTCCAGAAAAACTGATGCTGTGTTTTGTGCATAAACCACAAGACCATACTCACATCAGCCATATGTTGTTTGCACCCTTGGATACTACTCATCTGCTTAGGAAAATACTGGACCTGTGCATGATATGTCCACATGCATACCCATCTTTGAAAAATGGAGGCGTTGGTTAATTCCTAGAGGTAAAGCCCAGAGGGATAAAACCAGCTAGTGAAGTATTTGTATCCCATTATGTGTGAAGGTCATTTTGTTTGAACTCTTCTCCTGTCAAACAGTTCTTTGCCTCACTCTTTGTCTGCTAGCCTATGACCAGTAGGACTGCCTGCATCCCTCACCCTTGTCCCTGGGCTTTCCCAGGGTCTCTGTGGTGGTTCCTCCCTGAGGAAGAGCTGGTGGCAGGACTTCCCCATCAGGATAAGCTAGATCAGTGAAGGGAAGGAGGCATTCAAATATTTAGCTGCCTCTAAGGCTCACTTTGTTTCCCCAATGCTCTTATCGTACACTCAGAGGGATGTACAATAAGAATATGAACTAATAATCCCTAGAAAACATCTGAACAGTTGAAAATAAAGCAAAATGAAGCAGAGTCCACCTTATTCCCAAAGACAGACTCCACACTTGAGCATCACTTTCTGCATTCAGAAGATCACTGTATTCATAGACCTGAAAACTAATCAAAGAACATAAATTAAATTATTTGCTTTATTTCTGGGAATAGCTTATAATTCCATTAAATTGGCAATTTATTACCTGTCCAAATGATAAAGACATTTAGCTCATGACTGCTTCTTCTTCAGGGAGGAAAGCAATGGGAGCAGGATACAAGTACTAGTGGGCTATTAATTTCCACTACTGTAATGACATGAGGTCTCAAAATTAGGGCCACAGACCCACCATGATGTGGTGGCTACAATGCCAACTGGTACAGCACCTTGTTCGAGAGAGTGTCAAATCATACACAGGACTCAGGTTATACAGTAAGACAAGTGGACAAAATGAAGGAAGAAAAGAGAGTGATAAAGCAACCCATCAGATGCTTGCAACTACACAACTTATCTAACAGTCATATTCAGTTCTGAATTTTCATTTTTTAGTGTTATATGCAGTGGATTAATTTCACGGCTGCTTGAATCAAACAGTGTCATCCACAGTGTCTTTGTATTTACTATGCTGCCTCAGGGGGCTTAAGGAATGGAAAGACTATATGGAATTCAATTAAATGTTTGGTTAAAACTTCTAACTGTCTGGATGTGTACAGAGTTCCGTCAAGCTAAAACACTGCCCAATATTTTCCTGATCTTCATCTAATGGGTGGGTGAAGGTGAGGTGAGGTGAGGTGAGGATTTCTTAGAAAAAGAAATCATAGCCTTCACAGAGGATTTCATACTGAGGCACAGTATCAAAATAAGTTTAGTTAGTTGACAGACAGTCGCTGCATCCAACACAGAAAGAGTACCTCTCTCCAAAAACTCAGAGGAAAGCAGAATGGTTTACAAAGAGAGGAAGCCCTCATTTACAGGCTTCATGGGGCACAGGCCTGTGTAAAGAGAGTTAAAGGGACTTGCTGACCTCTGGAAGACCAGCGCTGGAGTGTGAGCATGTGTGTGTGTACCTACTGCTCTGCCAGACAGAGCCTTCTCGCATTTGTGAATTCAGGTTACCTCATAAGAAATTAGAATTCATGTCCTGTGCCAGAACTACAGCCAACGCAAGGACTGAGTCACCTGTTCCAGGGAACAATCTCATAAAAAGTAATCACTAATGTCATTTCACAAACATTTCTTTGTGCCAGACCTGCAATCCTTTTCTTTGAGGTTGGCTTCCAAAAAAGGTCCTGGATAATATCTGTTAGCCTACTCCCTCGAACAGCACTGGTGCGGATAGAGGAATGAGGTAAAAGAACTAAAATGAGCTTTGCTTAGTACATTCCCCTCCTTTTGACACTTTTGAGAACCTGTGGAGACAGATAATATTAGCAAAATATGGTAGTAAGCTGAGTTTTCAACACCTATTGATCCATGCCTTGGAGTTCAGCATTAAGGTTTCTATTTTGAAAACACCCAGCTTCCTAAGGCCTTTTTCCCAGCACCTAAACACCCCTGCAAAAAGGAAAAGAGTCTCTCAGTGGCTGGTTAAGATAAGCTTTCAAGGGAAAAGGGATGAATGAGAGCCCTCAGAGTAGGTACAAAGAGGTGAAATAGGAGCAATGTATCTGGCTGCCCATGCTTAAAATGCTTAAATCCTTTTCCCAGAAGTAACCCTTCTAACTTAGCCCACTGAAGTCAATATTATTCTACATTGACTTGTCTCAGTTTGCACTTGTAAACTCTAGCACAGCAGGGAAATATGCCTTCATCTTCACAGGTCAATTCAACCCCTCAGCTACCAGACTATCTTTCACCACACCCTGATACAACACCCATCCTTTCCCTAAGCCCATCACAGTCTGAATTCAGTCCAGTTCAGTAATAGGGACATTTAAAGAACAGAATCACTGGAACATACTGCAGTTCAGTGTATTTAGATCAATACCTTGGAAGTCCGGTACCCTGTTATTCTTGCATGTTATAAAAAACATATTGCTCTGCCGCTTAGTATGTAATTGTAGTACTAAATATGACAACAATAATCCTAGAAATGAGAGAGGTATTTACTATAAACAAATCCAAAGAATAGTAAGACATAGCACCCTCAGAATCCCCTTTTCCATCAGTTACGCACATATTACTGTCACAGTATAATCAGAACGTATGAAGTGTGTACCATTTAAAGAGCTGGAAGCAGCAGAAGTGACACCTCTGGCAAGTCAGAGTCCAAGAACAGGATTCAGCTCTCATCAAAACATCCACATCTCCAGCTATAAGGAGAGCCCAAGGTCTCCCTGAGCCTGAGGCTGGAGGAATGTTGGCCTCAACAGTGAGACATAAGTTCTACTTGAGCTCCTGAGGTGCCAGAGAAAGGAGCTGAGGCAGGTTAGCAGACTGTGTGGCACCAGTAAGTCTGCACCAGAGACCAATAAATTCTACAGGGACCAGAGTCCCAGCCCCACATTTCACAAGAGGAGGTACAGGCAGGGTCTGAGACCAGGGACCTCTAGCATGATTGAAGCTGAAAGCTTCTGAAAGTGACTTTTGGAAGCAAAGCTGCTCGCTCTCCAACTGCAGATGCTTACTGCGAAACTGTTGAAGACAATAGGAAAACTTTATTAAAGGGCAGAAGTTGGATGGAAGGGGAAGGCAACATGCCCATCACTTATGAACTGCAAGAGACGAGTGTTAGAGATATTAAAATCATAAGGGAAGAGAACTAGGAAGAAAGTCCAGGGTAAAGGGTTGTGGGGACAGCAGAAACAGTACAAACAGGACATATTGGAGACTAACATCTAAACAATCTGAACAACGTGGCCTAACTGTCTTGAAGATCTGCAGCGACCAACAGAGCCCCTGAAGTCATGTCACAACTCCTGAAGGTCTGCAGCAAACAAGAGCCCCCAAATTCACTGTCTGTCCTCTACTGCGCTCCCACACCGACCTGTGAGGAGAGGTAAGAGCTTGGCGTTGGCCCACAGAGCTGCCAATAAAGCTTGCTGCAACTCCCCCCAGCATTCTGCCATCTGGATCTTCCAGCCTGGATCAAGGCAGACTGAGGACTGCTTCCAGCTGTGTTTGGGTGCCTTTCAGCCACAGTTTCCATGTCCTTCCTCTCTCTCCTCTTCCTTCTGTAGTGCATCCTCAGCTGTGAGGCTCCAGCATAGTCTCCTGGTACCTACCCTGATGATTGCCTGCAGCAGCATGGAGACAACATGCTCCAATAAGAAAAAGTGTAAGTGCAGACCTTCTGGTCCTACTCTTCATCAGAGAGACCTGCAGAAGACAGAAAAGTAGGCCTGTCTGACCTCGAGTGTCTGAGAGACAACACAGCACCCCTCTACTGCTTGTGGCCATTGCTGGACAGTCCCCAGGCTTTCAAGATCCAGTTCATCAGGCAGAATGGGGACCACTGTTTCTGCCATGGCCCCCATAAGAGGGGCAGATGGAGCTGGGGACTGAACATGGTCACCCTCTCCCCCGTAGCCCTCACCACAGGAGGGTGTAACGGGTAGGTTCCTGGCAGCCTGCTGTGCCCCAGAAGAGTGTATCCTGTGACCTGCTGTCCTCTGCAGCAAGTGAGGAGGGCAGGGGAGGCCTCAGGCAGGAGGATGGTGGTGAACAGCAGGGTAAAAAGTTTATGCTAAGCAGTGAGACTGGAAGGAGGCTCCTAGAGAGGGTATCGCTCTCTCATGTTGATTTTTAGCGTGCACTGAACAGAGAGTGGGCCGAGAGCCTGCTGTTGCTCCAAGAGCCCCTGGGGTAGCTGACGAGGCCTGAGCACAGCAGAGATGTCTCTGTAGGTGTTTGCCATGACACTGCTCCCACCCTTGACTGCCTGTCCAAACTGAGGAACAACAGAGCTCCTGCACTACACAGACTGTGTAGTCTGCAACACTGGGGTGGCCCTCCATGGCCACCATGCAACTAAAGGGACAGCTTGGTGGGTACTCCTGCCCATGCAACAGTTTGCTTTCATCCCTCCCTCTCCTGAGGGAAGATGAAAAGCACCCTCCCATAAAATCCCAGCCCCACTGCCATGACCATTCAGTGCAAGGCAAGATCTCCGGAGGCATGGGAACGGGTGAGGAAGTCTCAGGAGAGGACTGAACCGTTTCAGCCACATACTAAAGGCAGGTGACCCTAGTACTTTCCGATGGTATCTGCTTGTGGGGAGAGGGAAGGACATTACTACGACAGAGTGCTGTTTGTGCCCGTCCACTTACTCAGCACTCCGAAACAGAAGAAACCCTCTGATACTGCTTGTTTCTCTAGGTGTTTGTGGGACAGGACAGATTCTGCAGTTTTAGCACGTGGTGTCATGTCATCAGCCCTTAACCTACTGTGCTAGGAGAGCCACAGGACAGGATCAACCTCACTACCTGAAAAGGTGGTGGAGTTATATTCTCACAAGATACTGCAGGTGCCAGGGCTGAGCCGGGCAGCCGCTGAGACCAGGCAGTTTCTAATACAGTTACATTAAGATTTCTCTCACAACTTGCAGCCCTAGGGGAATTTTATGGTTCTAAACACACATTTTTATGCTGTAAAAAAGCACAGCAGCCCTGTTAAGCGGAAAATTTGCAAATAGCTTTTTCACCACAGCTTTGAGCCCAACACCCAGATTCCAACAGAAGCCTCATGTACCACCTGTCCTTCAAACCCAAGGATGTGCATAAAATGGTAATTCACTTACCTGGTTCAGATTCTGGTTCATGGGAAAGTTGAAGGTGGCTGTGGTGGAGGAAAAGACGCATCCCTAGATGTGCCCTGTAATGGTACTGAGACAGAGCCAGGAAGAGAAGGCATGCCGGGGTGGCACTGGAGCGTATGCTCTCCTCCAGACTGCCCTGCATGGTGGTCCCGGCACTCAGGCATACAGATAAGTGGGAGGCTTTGTGCTAAGCTCCTATTCAAAGGTATCTTCAATCTGTCCATAACGGATATTGCCACAGAATTATAATGTTTCTGGAGATAATTCTGGTTCTTTCACTGAGACAATAGAGGAGCCATAGATGCCACCAGTGCAAGAAGGAGAAGTAGGAAAAATGGGATAATTTTAAAAGGCAGTAAAAGAACTAAGGGTTTCAGCATGTAGTTCCTCATAGAAGGTAATGGGAGAGGATTTCCAAGCAGAAGGATGGATGGAGGAGGCTGGAGCAGCAGAATCTCAAGGGACTGAGAGTTTAATGTCAAGGGCTTGATGTCAAGGGCTAACAGGAAGGCACACGTGCTCTTTATCCTGCTATGGAGGACAAAAACTGAGTCAGGATGTTTTGGAAGCTGTGGATGGTTAAGAATCATTTGTGGACACGCACATTTGCTATGTCCTTGGGGAGCTTGTGGGTGTACAGGCTCAAGAGCTCAGGCCCTATTGTTCCCCCAAGCACTGGAGCACAGCTCCATTGTGTAGGATGCATTGATCATGTACACTGAAACTACATTTCGGAACCAAACCAGAGAGGACAACAGGGCACGAGCAGTGAGGGGGAAGGAGCTGCTTTAAAACTGCCTGGCTGTTCAAATGAAATCACCAGTGTATTTACAACCCCACCAATCTTCCTTCTGAGTGAAGCAGAAGAAACGACACATCATCAATCTCCCCGCTTTTATTTATCAGAACACGAAACCATGAAGGCTGTGAAAAGACAGACTGTCCTAAAGTCCTAGAGTTTAGTCTTTGCAAGTATGGTCATCTTCCAATATCCAGGGACGTCAATGAAAGCCTGCAGTTACTGGCAGCAGGAGCTGGGTTTCATGCTCAGTAAGAATACTTTTAAGGCTAGCATCTACCCATTGGTAACTGATTCAAAGCAGCTGCACCACAAAAGGAGTACTAGTTTGGGGAAGCAGACGTTTCTTTACAGTGTTGTCTTTACAGTGTGACAACAGCCATAAATAGAGATATAGCCCCTTGTTGACTAAATAGTGATTAATGTAAAAGCAGATCTATAAAGTCATTTGCATGTTCCAGCAGCCAAACCCTTGTAGAAAAAAGAAGAGCTCAACTCTTCTTCTTAACCTTGCTAATTCACAGTTCACTGACTACACAGAAACCTTCACACAGACATCCCTCATTCTAGGATTAAGTATTTTATAAAGCAGTATAATTTATAGGAAAGGATGGATCAGGATTATGGATTCTGGTATTACAAACCAGTTTCTGCATATTCTGAGTAAGAGTCCCTTTCAGAAAAACCCTATTCAGAACAAGATATAAATGCATATGTAAATCTAAGCATGCATTGAAGTCTCACTGAAATCAGCAAAGCCTGAGATAATTTAAGGGAAACAAATTTAAGCCTGCATTTTCATGCTTTCTTAAATTGAAATCATCAGGAACCAAATTTAATAGGACCATTGACCATGAATTGAGCCATTTTACTCTGTATTTCTGAACTCAGCATTGTCTCTGTTGTGTATTTCAGGTTCTTACCACATTTACTTTGGAGATCTTTCCTTGAACAAGCAGCATGAGGGCTTATAAGCACTAATTAATAGCTAAGTAGAGGAAATGATAGATGGCATAATTTATAAACAGGAAATATTTTACATCCACATACAGCAGCACTCAGGGTCTGATCAGCTGTCACTCTTCACCACTGCTTTCTGCATGCGTGCTAAGTCTCACAGTTACATATACTTGCTCGTCTTAACTAGGAGACTTCCATATTGTTCATATGTCTTTAACCTAAGCCAAATTTTAAACTAGTGGCAACTCAGAACGCTCATCATGAAACAGATTTCTGTACTGTCTCTCATAGAGTCCTGAATCCCTGTGAGAACCTTGTAATTCAAGGCAGGATTTCTCCAAGTTACATAGTAACATAGTATTAAGAAGAGGCAGCGAGCACAGTTTCAAGAGAGTCTTTTCATATTGATCCTTAACCACTTCCTCAGAGGACTATTGGCATTCTTTTTTTTTCCACAGTTTCATGTCACCACAACCCTTATTTGCTCAACAGAAGTACTTTGTGCACAAAGCAATGGTTAGGCTCTGAAGCTTTGGGAATGCACGCATGCTTAGACAGAGAACTGTTCTCAGAACGCCTCTCTCTAATGCTTGCAAACAGTTTACAACATGACATTTCTGGAAAATAGCTAAATGACTCCAAAAGAATTCTTTACAAAAACTAGCTCATGAGCATTAATAAAGGGTCAGAATTTGATGCTCAGGGTGTTGTCACAGGTTTTTGCCGAAATTAAAACCAAGTCACTTAAGCTCAAATTTGCTTTCAATATGAATTAAGGCATCAGATGGGCCTTTCACCATTCTCTTCCATATGTTAAGTCTCAAAATAAGCATTTCCATTTTCAAATTGTGATAAAATAATAACAATAAAAAGCTCTAGGCACAGAATTCAAGTATAGAAGTTGATCCAGGTTTTTCGTATCATCATAGTATAAAGAAGTAAGATCTGTGTTTTGGCTTGTACAGCAATTATACAGTAGTATCTAGTCATCCTCCTTCCAAGAAAATAACTCACCCATTTTCAAACGTATTCTTTTTATCAGCCTACTAAAGGCAGTATTTTGGTCTTCTATACACTAATATACCTTAGATCTTTCCTCAATATTTGATGGAGAGTTGGTTACTGAGACAGTCAGTGAACTAGGAACAGTGTTCAGTGAATGCCACATGCTACAGGATAATTTTTTATTTCTGTTTTCATACTGCTTTCCTTTATTTCTTTCACCAAATGGTAATGTTGTGCACAGAGGCTTGACTGAGGGACTTGTATTTACAAATACTTATTTGGAATGGCAATAGACAGATTTCAGGTCACCTGGATATTCCTGGAAACAAGTATTTCCTTTTGTTAATGCTAAAGTTAACTGATGAAGGAAACTTTCTTTTAACTAGATTCCTGATACCAGTTTTCCTAAAAGCTTGATATACTCACTGCCCATAGCACTGTAATAAATGATAAATTTAGAGATGGCTAAAACATTTCAGGAGTCTGAATGAACAGCTGTTGACAAAGCACTTGCATAGATTTGCATGATTCTGTTGTAGCTGAGAGCACTCAAACTGCAAGGAGAACTATGAAATTGTGCTGGGTTTGTGTCTGTCTGGCGCAGTTTCGGTAGTGGAGGAGGGAGCTGCTGGTATGGCCCCTCAGGAAAAGCTCCCCCAACTCCAATTTGGCCCCACCTCTGGCCAAGGCTGAGCCGATCAGCACCTCTGCAAATAAACATACTTAAGAGGGGAAACCTGTTTGGCAAGAGCTTTTTCTTTGGGAGTTGTCTTTTGTTTTGGAGGGGGTAGGACAGAGAGAGACATGACTATATGGAAGATAACTATGCAGTCACTCAGGTTAGTGCAGGAGAGGTCAAGAAGACATGCCAGAGCAGCCATTTCCCTTCGCCCCATGGTGAGATGGCAGGCTGAGACCTTGCAGTCCTCAGAGATAACCAGTGGGAAAAGGGGCCACTTGCAGCCCATGGAGAAGCCCACACTGGAGCAGGGAGTCATGGATAAGTCCACACTGGAGCATGCAGCTGATCCTGAAAAAGGCCGTGACTCTAAGAGAGACCTGCGCTGGCGTGGTTCATCACTGGAAGAACCACTTCCAGCAGAAGACCCCCACACTAGCTGGAGAAGTTCTTGGAGGACTGGCTCCTGTGGGAGGGATGCCATGTTGCCACAAGACAGAACTGTGACGAGCATTTCCCTTGATGAAGGGCAAGTGGCAGAAGCAGCATGGAGTGAACTGGGACTGACTGCAACCCCCATTCTCTGCCCCCTCTGAGCCAAGTCTGGGGGAGAAGGTAGTAAAGCTGGGCCTGGGAAAGAAGGGAGGAGCGGGGGCGAAAGATGTATTTAAGATCCTGTTGTTTCTCTCACTGCCCTACTCTTATTGGATTGACGATTTGGTAGTGATTTTGTTGTTTAAATTAAATTGATTTTGTTTCCCTAAGTTGAGACTGTCTTTTGCCCGTGACCATAATCTGTCAGTGAGCCCTACCTGCCCTTTGTTTCAACTCTTAAGCCTTTTGTTCTATTTTCTCCTACTGGAGTCAGAAAGTGGCTGCATGGTGCTTGGTTGCCAGTTGGGTCTAAACCATGAGAGAAGTCCATTAAAAACTTCAAACTGACTTAATCTGAAGCAAATATTTATACTAAATTACATTAGTGAGAGTCCACATGGAAGAAGGAACAAAGGTAAAGGAAATGGATTTACTATCTTCTACTTGTTGTCACCCATTCGAATGGTGACTAAATTCTCAAGGAAAAAGCTGTAATTTTCATCACATGAAGAACTGGGAGGAGCACAAATGATTACCCCACTGCTTGCTCCTTGCTCTTTTTTGCCAAATGACCTCCTCAGCCTGCCTCACTGCCATACTACGCCTGTAAGTCTTGCATCGCCACAGGCACCAGTTCACCCACAGTCCTGGGGTAGAAAGGGAGGAATGTCCACAAGGGATAGGGTCAGCTCTGGCACACATGGCTGCATGATAGTGCCGGTGACAGGCAGTCTGTCCTTGCTCATACAGTCAAAGAGAACAACAAACTTGACCCATACGCTTGGTTTTATGTATTCATCAATACCTTCCTACTATGTAATTCTTGTAAACCTTCCTGATTCTTAGGAAGAAGATAACCATATTGGAATTATTATAACAGACTACTGGAGACAGTAAGATCTTGACATTGTTTTCCAAGCAATCAAAAAAGCTTCCAAAATATGTTGCCTGTTTCTAATAAAAGAGCATAGGAAAAATTAAAGTGAATTTTAAACTTTTCATTTGAGTCTGGCAAGGTGAGAACAGAATGTTGTTCAACAGTATGACATCTGGGAAAACAGAGGAATGCTACTGAGTGGACTGGTCAAAGACACTTCTAAAACAAATTATGCAATTTTATCTGAAAAGAAATTTACTAAAATTGCACAAAATTAATCAAAAATCACAAATTCACCAGAAATATGATTTTTGTTTCACTGAAACTACATGCAAAACTGAGTTAATTATGTCTAGTTCCGGCTGAAAAAAAATGAAGAGTAAATGAAAGATTTTGACCTTTTGTTTTAAAATGGTATTTTTCCTTTACCATTTGCTTAAAGATAATGCTAATAAGACACACCCTCCCCTTCCCACCACACCTCCCAAAAAAAAGCCCTCCCAAAAAGCTTTCAACATTCTGCAACAATGGGTTAGTCCTGTTGTGATAATTTCTTCTTTGTTCGCAGGTCTACATCAAACATTGTATAAGCCTTATTTCCTAAGAAGCATGATTTACATAATCTTTTATGGTTTTTTGTTTGTTTTTTTACGTTTTCTTGTGTGCCAACATTTAGGATAAAATCACATATGGCTTTGTGATAAAGTTTTGCAACTTGTGTACATAACACAAGTTTTAGTACACTGACAAAAGGAAAGAGTTTGAAAATGACTGGCCTGTATTTCACGGGGCAGGGAAGGATACTAGTTATCATTGTCTAATTAAAATGTTCTGCAAACTGGACCCCAGATCTCATCCCTTCTATGTAAAAGGAATACAAAGAGCTTGGATGAAGATCTACCTTCTAATCCTCTGTCTGGTGCCCTTTTCAGCTGGCCTGGGGATGTAGCTCTCCTCTCCTAACAGTTTAATCACTGCTCATGGTCTGTCTCAGAAGAAAGATTGAAAAGAATGGTTCACTAAGGGAGACACAGGCACAACTCAGTTTCCATCACCTGTCTGGCCTGTTACATTAGGAATTCTTTCCACAATTCCAGCCCTTACTTTTACCAAAAGCCCCATCATTTAGAAGCATGGCTTGCATTTCCACACACGCCATGGAATTTTCTGAAATCCCATATTTCAACACCTCTGCTGGAAAGACAACATAAATGAAGAATCAGACAGACTAGCATTTCACCATGGTGCCGGCACTCAGGCAGAGGAGCTAACAGACTGGGTATGGCACAACAAGAATGCAAGCATATCGAGAGCTGTTAATTTTCACTGCTGCTTCTGGTAGTCACACTGACAAATGACTCATTTCAGCCATTCTTGATGCCTTCCATAGAGCACTGACCGGGAGGAAGTGCTATCTTCTGGCAGGCACCCCTGGTGAAGCAGAAGTGAAAATCCCAGAGTCTTTCCATGCAAAGAATTAAAACTTAGATCAGGGGTTTTAAAAAGTTACTTCTGATTTGAAATGACTCAGTCCTTGGACAACAAACGTAGGCAGCTGACTAATATCAGTCATGTATGTGCAACTCAGAAACACATATTTCATTGAAGATGGAAGTCCTGACTAAAGCACTAAAACCTAAAGTTTTAAAGGACTAAAACTAAAGTCCTAAAACCAGCAATGAGCTGCCTTAAGCAATTTTGAAAATTTCCCCCCACTACTGAGTCACAGACACCCTATAATTTTCCTCTTTAATTTGTTGTGGAGATTGAAGAAAGCCTTCTAAGTGCTGCCATGACAGTGCATTCAAATCAGTCATCAACAATGCCACTTCCCTTCTGAAGCAAATTTGCATGCCATTTGTAGCTGCTCTACACAAGCAATTTTAAAACTCTAATCCAGACTTCTCCATTCTCAGGAAAAGAATGTATATCTCAGATGAAAACAAAACAAGCAATGCAAAAACTTCTGGAATATATTTGCTTTTGAAATGTAAATCTCTGAGATGGGTAGTGAATTCAAGTGTTCACAGATATTTCCAGCTGAGCATTTTTTAATTACACGAATAATGTTCTTCACAACTTCCATAAAGACAGAGGTCATATTTCACAAAGGACAGTCAAGAAATTTCTTGCGGATTGGCCACTCCAAACTAGCTGTTGCCCACATATCCACATAAATTTATATAATGACAGCGATTCAAACCCTGGGCATGTTTGGCAATTCCCAATTAAGTCCATCAAGAAAAGACACTTCCATGAATATTTTGATCCCAGTGAAGTACAATTTTCTTAACAGAGAAGTGCTTCATCAAAAATGTTTAAGACATTAAACATTTGCCAATCGAAGACTGTGATGATCACATGAATAATAAGCTTTCCTAAACCAAACTAAAACAGTTTTATTACATGTTTTTAAATCTTTAAAATAACTTACTAGGGAATTAAAAAAATCTTGAGGAATAAATGAGCAGCTTTGCTTTATAACAGAAAATTAGCTTTGAAAAACAGCAGAAGGGACACTGGAGAAAGAGAAAACACTGTTTCATAGCAGAACAGAAATTGTTCAAGCTACCATCTGTCGCGGTTTGAGAAGGGGGGCATT
>NW_010404116.1:17730-41930 GCF_000710305.1 Buceros rhinoceros silvestris | reverse complement strand
TATTATTATTATTGTTATTATTATTATTTTGTCTCAGAATATATTTGTTGGAATATTGTCTTGCATAAATCATGAAAATTATCTTCTTAAAGAAGCAGCCTGAATCGGGAATAAGGATTTGCCCCTTACTGTTTAAATTCCTGGGATTTTTTTTTCCTTTGATATCAAGGTAGTGTTAATTTTTTATAGGATTAGCTGTCCAAATCCACTCACAAGAATATGAAAAATTGGTCGTGAGGATGCGTGTACAAAAATTCTGACAGCATGATTAAATACTATATGGAGATTCTCTGAGCTTTTGATTATTTTGGCCACATTTCTTACTGGGATAAATGGGAGGATAGAATTTTAAAATAGATTTTTCACATTGCACCAAGATAGAACACAAAACTTCACTTCTTAATGGGGAAAAATGGCATGGATTTGAAGGATAATGGAAAAGAAACCTAAATACTTTCAGCATTCGTTTTAATATGAAGTGTCTTCTCTCTGGAAAAACTTTGAGTCAAAACCTCAAAATTTAAATTTTTTTTTGCTTGGTGGTTCATTTTAAATCAAGTCTAGTTCAGTTTTAGAAGATTTATTTGCTTTACTCAATTTAGAAATAAATAAATCATATCCCTCTATTATTACTTCTGGGTTGAAAATGATCCCTTCTGTCCCCATTAGGCTTCTACCCAATTGCTCACATCTTTCCTCACTGGCAGTAATTGTTTCATGCAGAGAGTCCAGCTGTTAGGCCATAATATCATTGTCCCAATCTATCATATTCAATGAGTTCTGGTAAGTTAAATCACTTCTGAAGCCTACAATGAGGATATGTCTAAAGATAACTTTGCAAATATAGGGCAAGATGCTTTTACTGACAAAAGTGCTATTTATTTTTCTTTTCAGCAATACCAAAAACTAATTTCACAAAAATCCCATGAGGAAAGAAAAGCAATTATAAAGACTCTTGTTTCAGTCTGTGAAAACACTGATTTTTTTGTTGTACTCATGAAAATTGATACTCTTCTGCATCTTATTTCCAGGAAGATGCTGTCTCTTTTACTATGAAGGCAAATCA
The DNA here is from genome assembly GCF_000710305.1 of Buceros rhinoceros silvestris. Classification (NCBI taxonomy): domain Eukaryota; kingdom Metazoa; phylum Chordata; class Aves; order Bucerotiformes; family Bucerotidae; genus Buceros; species Buceros rhinoceros. The sequence continues at coordinate 40,864 of NW_010404116.1, read as the reverse complement.
TTTCAGGGTTTGAAGACACCAGTCAACCACATTGTAACTTAATTTGTGATGTGGAGTCAAAATCTGCAGTGATGATGGGTTTTTATGGTTTTGACATCAAGCTTGACATGTTATAAAAATTCCTTGATTTGACCTGCTTTAGTATTAAAAAATCATATGATTTATTCACAGTTAATCTTGTTCTTTTCTCCTTCTAAAATAATGAGTATGGCCAAAAATGGCCAAAAAGTGGCTCCATAAAATATTGACTAAAGTATTTTGAATTATTTTAGATTTTAAAACCTTACATACACACAAGTTATTCCTGTTATCATTGTTATTAAACAAGTTTAAACAGCAATAGATTTTAACTGTGATGATGTAGTATAAATTTATTTTAAAATGTCATATCTTAACCTTTATAGAACTAGGAGCTGACAGGATGCTTATTTAATACTCTTCACTCATGCTGTTGAAGACCTAAGGCAGCTTGTCATCTGAGGTGTATTAACCAGCATGACAGAGACTATAGGGATATTTTGACACATATCAAATCTGGGTAATAGCTATATTACCCAGGCACCATAAAAAGTTTATGATTATGGAATTCCACTGTACTGAAAACCTGTCACTATCTGGATTAGAACCTGATTTTTTACAGAAAAATTGGGCAGGTGTATGTATTTTTTAAGTACAAATATCTTCTAAGGAGGTGTTATCTGTAACTCAGCCTAGGTATAGCCATACTTCAGGTATAGAATTTTAAAGACTTTTATGCCTTGCACCAATTGCATTATTCTTCAGAAAAAGTAAGAATCCTGGTTGGATCATTTCCCCGTATTTATTGTGAGGTACCAATATGCTCCTATGCCTTAGATATTTTGATGGAATCACATATGCATAATATATGAAGCCCAGTTTGAAGCAGGTGAAAGACCCCCAGATTGTCATGCTGGAGGCTGTTCACATATTCAGATGATTAATGCTTCTGTAAGTGACTATTCAGATGTGTTTACTCGTAACAGGACAAATTCACCATGTCCCTACAAGGAAGTTACAGAGGGCCAAGACACGGGCCCAAGAGCTGCTGTGCTTGAGTCTTCAGTGCTGTTGCACACTCAGGAAGATCTGGAGCTCTGTTTTGACCCAAGCTGGCAGCCATCTCTCAACGTGGTGAAGGGCATGGTCAAATAAGGGACCACACCAACCAGTCTGCCTTTGGCAGAGTTCAGCCATCCTATTGGGCAGCTGTGGACACAAGCAGAACAATGGCACAGCTGGCTACAGAGGCAGAAAAATCTCCCTGGCCTGTTACATTTACCAATAGCTGTTGTTTCGGTAGAGCAATGCTGTCTAGTGCCATGGGTTGTGCGGATGCAAGGGGAACAGTAAGACAAGATAGCCCTGCACAGCCTGCTTCTTGCCTTGAAGATGCCCTGGTATATTCACCCCATTTTTGCTCTGTAGATCAGGTCACTGACACAGCATATGCTACTCTAAGAATAAATGGATGGGATGCTGTGGTTGGTCTTTTCACAGGAAGGGGCTGAGTTTTCCCAAATAGCACCTAACAGATAAAAGCACAATTTTATGAGCTCCAGTTACAACCTTGCCCATAACATCACTGCAACATATATTTTAAGAAAACTAAAGGGAGAAAACAAGGTGTTCAGTCCTTAACATTTCAGTATAAGTCCATGTCAGAGGATTTTGCCATTCGTGGTATGAATACCACCTCATTTTCCCATGCAGACATGTATGAACTAGAGGAAGAGAGGAGAAAGAGTTGTCTGCAATATCTATTCTTTTAGCATGCAATACAGCAGAAAGACACAGCTGAGCACATTATGCTGAGGTGGTATCCACCCCCACCGCCTGCTTAGTTTCTAAAAAAATTATAATTTCTATATGCTACCTATGGCACCCTTATAAAAACTGCTCGGAGAAAAGGACTCTTCTGCATGATTTCATTTGTATGCAGAGATAATTACTGAAATGACAGAATGGAGTAGAGATGGATTGCAACGTGGGTAGGCTGGAGAGTGTCTCTAAGGTAATATTAACTATGAAGTATGGAAGACAGATTCCTTCAGCCAGAACTAGTCGGACTTCTTATTTATGGTGTTTCGTCTTTTAATTGTCACTTCAGGTATTAAAAGAAAGTAGCTAATGATTTTTTTTTTTTTCAGGAACGAAAAATCTCAACAATTTCCCTCTTCCTTTATTCCTGAGAATATGTAAAACACAAAGATACCCCAAAATATTATATTCTCCACATTACTGAAATGATCATCACATTCTTTTGGTCCGGTAATTATATTACCATAATTTTAGCAAACATAATCTTCTGCCAAGCCATTGTTCCCTATACTGTTTTGAAAATCCTACTTACACAAAGAATGGAAAATAATTTTCATTTAAGATTGTTGTCAGTAAGTCCATTCATTAGCAGAACCTTTGAACCATTTATTTAGGGCCAGATATACTTGCCTTTACTCTTGCAAGTTATCACAGTAACTAATGCAAAATGTAGGCGCAAATCTGGCCCAATATAAATAATTCCATTTACTGATTAACAAGGATTTACTAGCAATAAACTCAAATGCAAATTTTTGAGCTACTCACATGAATAAGTGGTGTTCAGCTTGAATGAGTAAGAAACCCTGGCCCCTTTAAGTGCCAGCATATCTGCAAAAAACTAAGAAAACAATATAAATCAGTGAACCATGGGCAGAATCATTAAGAGAAAATTGATTTTTAAAAATGCTGAAAATAAATCTTAATAGCTATGTATGCCACTGAATTTAGCAAATTTGTCCAATAAAATAAATTGATAAATCTAGTCCACTTCTCTGCCAGATGTTACTGAAATTATTTCAGGATCTATAACAAGAGCAGTGTACGCATAATCACTTTGTCACAAATTTGGCAGCTACTCTCATCTTTGCTTCATTGCATTTCATGGTTCCCATTTGTCACTTAGTGTCACAAAACCTCAAGCATGAGCGATTAGAGCACTTCAGCTAACATGCTGCTACAGCGGTTTAAATGAGGAGCTGAAACTTATTTTCTAAATGTAGTCCTTAGTGACAGACAAGTAAGATTACTCATAAATATCTAACAGAGCTGATTAACATGTATGTTTCCACGATTCATCATCTCCTTAAATTAGACCCAAAAAGTGCAAAAATTATCACATCTTTAACAATAAACCTGATCCATCTATTAAAACTCTCTTGAAATTAATATAAACCCATTTATGTATTACTACTGTAATTTTCATCCTATTTTGTATTTAACTTACCATTAAAGACCTTTATGTGTCTGATTCGTTTTGAACCCATTAATTACAGGGCACTACACTGAAAGAAACTGTCTTTGCAAACGACTAGCTAGATGGGGATGCTGCTTTTAAGGTAGGCTCTAAAATGAAAAAAAATTTTTGGTTGGGTTGTTTTAATTTCTCTAGGGACAGTGTTAAAACAAAAGGCAAAGGTCTCAATGCTCTTGTTTTTAAGATAACTAGCACGCTTTAGAAAGCAGTTTGTAAGATTGTCTTCAAGGACTTATTTAAGCACACACATACCATGGTTTACTGCAGGAGAAGAATCCCTTGTTTGTGATTTTAAAACTGACAAACTCCCCTGTATAGTCAAAACATATTTCAAACAGAATTCACTCATGTTTGTCTACAAACATTCATTCATCCCATAATGCACCGTCCTGTGTTTGCATCTCTGCAGGGATGGCTGCAGAGCACTGCGATACTACAGTGTTTCAGCAGACGGTGAATTCAGGTGAATTGCTGTGGGGTTTATTTTCTACTACCAATCATGGTATTGCTCCTACAAATTGTACACAAGGTTATGCTGAGTTTATTATGATTATGCCATGTATTTTCCTTTCTTCTGTATCATTTTATCTCACTCGTCCTTCTCTCTTACTGCTAAACCCATCAACAGTCATTGTAAGCTTGTTCTTCACTGTTTTTTCCACTTGAAAGTACTTGTCAAAAACACGAATTGCTTACTCCCCATAATTAGAAGGAAGATAGATTTACATGCCAATGACAGCATCTTTTACATAAAAACTTATCAGATTTGGTCATTCAGCCATGATGAATTTACTCTTTCACTGCCATTTCTCTTGCAGCTGTGTATTTATGATAATTTCAAAATATCTTATACAGTGACAGAGGTCATTGTTCTGAATTCGCTTGTATTAATCATAATTTCCAGCGGATGTACTCCTAATTTACTGTGGTATACATAAATGTTGTGATGTTTCTTACTTCATTCTTTTGTGTAACTTCTATATTAAACCATTGCTTATGCTTTAGGTCCAAAATAATATACTACACAAATAAAATTAAAAAACAAAATAATGATGAGTCAAAGGAATACAACTGTGTTCCAAACCTCATTTGTGTTATATCAGGCAGACAAATAAATTGATACATAACTCCAGTAATCATAAAAGAAGTGTTCTGTTTTGGATTGATCTCATGTACGCCTCCTACTAAAGAGAGAGTTTCTGCCACCACTCATCACCTCAAGAGTATTGCCAACAGCTCAAAGAAACTGATCATTCCCATTTCCTCAGCAGTGATAAGAGGTATCTGGAGATCTGTGTCCAGTTCTGGGCTTGCCAGTACAAGAGAGACATGGACATACCGGATTGAGTCCAGCAAAGGGCCTCAAAGATGATAAAGGAACTGAAGCATCTGACATATGAGAAAAGGCTGTGAGAGCTGGGACTATTCATCCTGGACAACAGAAGGTTCAGGATGGATCTTATCAATGCCTATGAATATCTGATTGGAGGGCAAAAAGAAAATTGCAGCCAGACAACTCTCACTGATGCTCAGCAATGGACAAGTGGCAAAGGACACCAGCTGAAGCACAGAAAATTCTGTTTAAACGTAAGAACGAAACATTTACTCTAAAGGTGGTCAAACACAGAAACGGGTTGCCCAGAGAGGTTGTGAGAGCTCCATCCTTGGAGATGTTCAAATGCCAACTGGACACAGTCCTGGGTAACTGCTAGTGTTTGTGATAAAGCTCATCTGAACCCATAGAGGCCCAAAGGCAAGAGGCGAACCTAAATGGTACCTTACCCCAGCTCTCCAAGGCCATCAGAAGGGAGTGATCAGCCATCCAAGGTCTATCTCAACAAGCCCAGAGAAGCGCAAGAGTACAGACAGGCAGAAACCCAAACTAAGGACTCAGAAGGGACACCCTGTCTCAGTTCCTCCCAGGGCTTTCCCAGCAGAGCCTGGCTCAAGTGTCCAGGTATGAAATGCACCAATATGAGTGAATACTAGACTTGGACTTTTGGACCAAGGGGGGTTGCTGCCTGGGGGTATGGGGCACATCATGGGAGTCAGGGGAAGAGCTTTTTGGGGATTGTACAAGACTTATTACAGGATATTTAGGGAAGGAAGCAAAAGTGGGGAAAGGTATGAATACAGGTAACTTGGGAAGGAACGTGTGGGGAGAAATCTCTTTCTTTGAACATATGCATATGCATCCCACTAATGAACATCATCCTGCTCAGTTAGAGAGAGAATAGTATGAAGCTGGTGTGAGTGTGTGTCTATATGAGTGTGAACCGTTTCTGTGTTATGTGTGTGGCCAGACATATATATATATATATATGGATGTGTGTTTGTGCGTACCTACTGGGCTTACATGTAGGACTGGCTGGATCTGTGGATTTCAAGCTAAGGCTTCTTGCCTCAAAATTGCTGCAAAATTCGCCCCCTTTAACACCAAACAGCCCTAACTGATCCTGCACCTGACCTTCAAATGTCTCTTCCCACCTCAGATGTTCTGTGATTCCCACGTTTCAGGAAGTTCTCTTCTACTTCACAGATAGTCCAATTTATCTTCATGAAATGTGAAACGCTCCCCAGTATAAACAGCACATCTTGCCCTTTAAGGACCTGCAAAGGGGGATTAATGAACGGTCTGGCAGATGACAGTATGCAGTGTTGAAAGCAGAAGAAAAGGTTGGAGATGATACAGCGGAAATCAAACAGGCAGTTCAACTCGTGTTGAGGCTTTTGCCTCTTCAGGGACTTGGGAGGAGTTTGGATTTGGTGGCCTGCACTGAAGGAAGATGCCTCATGGAATCTTCTCCTCTGTCCTGTGGAGCTCCTGCAAGCCCTGTGGAGCAAATGGCTTCAGACAGAAAGCGTGGTGCCAATAGCTTGTAAGGCAGCAGGCAATCATCAACAGCAATGCCACTGGATTGGCCTGGGGATGCCAAGCCTTCTGTTGCAGTTAGACAACTGTGCAGCAAGTAGGGGGGCAAAGTGAAGTCTCACCCATGCTGTCTTAGGGCAGTAGTCCTAGAGTGATGGTCTTGATGTGTTGTAATAGCAAAAGAGAAAAAAATCATGAAGGCAAAACTGCTTTTGTGGTACAGCATATTAAACATATACATTTTTGTTAGAACAGTGCCATTTTTCTCCTAAAAATCATGAAAAAAATCATATTCTCCATCTACCGATAGTGTGACTTTATGTGGCACAGATTTTTCATATCTTTACATTAAAATCTGTTTATCTTCAACGCTATAAATAACTTCATTCTTCCTACATGATCCTCCCTCTTAATTTTCTTATATACTCCCACTCCCAGTACTCATCCACATAGTTCATTGTCAGTTTTCCCCATAGTCATTATTTCTCTGTCTTCTTATACATACGTCACTTGCATGGTATGACTTGCAGGTCTTATCTGTGAGACTCGTACCTATTCCTCATTCGACATCACTCATAGACCTATTCTTCTGCCTACAAAAGTATTAATGTTAATAAAATCACTAATATTAGAAGTTTAATATTAGATCTCAATACATCTATTCCCTGTCCTCTAACTTTTGCCTGTTTATCTACTTATCCTTCACCACAAAACTGTCAAGAAGCAAATGCCTGTTCCTGAGTAATAAGCACCAAACGGACATGAACCAGTACTAAATAATGGATAGCTGTGGTACAGAAGATGAAATTCAGGTCTGTATTGAGTCAGCAGAAGCTTGTGGTAATGCCTGAATTTGTCTTATCTCCAACTGTAAGGAAGTTTATTGGATTTTTATCTTTACTGTATAACACTGTTTATGTGAAATTTAACATTGTGTTCTGCGAACAAACTATTAGCTAGAACAATGAGAAATAATGGGAAAAAGTTCCTTCATATTAATGAAATTCTCATTTGTGAAGATGAGGTTAAAACTCATTTTTCAATGAGTGGCTTCAAGATTGTAAGGAATTTCACAGAATTTGTGAAGGGAGTTCATAGACACAGTCTTTCCAATAATGTCCCTACAGAACATGGAAATATATGCTTATATATGTATTTGATTATATTGTACCTATCTATGTTTAGCCTGTACCCGGGAGTAAACTGTAGCAGTTGCTCTATCCCCCAGTGACCCCTCCCCAGCCAAGAAGGGGGAATCGGGAAAAGGAGAAGAAACTCAGAGGCTGAAATGAAAATGGATTTAATGAAACAGCCAAACTATTAATACCAAACGCCAATGTAAGTATACAAAATTGCACTCAGCCCAGCAAATGTACAGTGGCTACAATAAACAGAAAAGAGCAAGAGCAGAAACCTAAGCAAGTACCTCCCCTCTGTGCAACAAACATCACCCTCGATACTGAGCATGACCCTTACGACATGGGATACACCTGTGAGAGAAAACCCAGCCCAACTCAACCCAACCCACCCCCCTGCCTTCAGCAAACTTCCCCCTTTATAATGAGCGTGATGTTTATGGTCTGGGATATGCCTGTGAGTCAACTGGGGTCAGCTGCCCTGGCTGACTCAAAACTGCTAATGGCCTGCAGACCATGGCTGGCCTATATTTCTCTCTGAGGAAAACCAGGACAGTATCTATAAGAATAGAGATTTTGAGATAAAATAACAGAGAAATGAAAGGGACATTTTATACTGATATATTTTTCTTACATTACCTCTGACTGCTATTAACTTCATTTGTAAAGCACAGACAACTGACAAAATCGGATGGCAGTAGTCTCCCATGGTAGCAAATGGCTTATTTTAGAACCTCTGCTTGAGATTAATATTACCACAGAAGTGCCACTTTGTAAGTGCTGACCATAAAGGACATATAGACAATTAGATTAGAGATAAAGCTCTACTACGTACTAGAATTCTGCCTTTGGTAACACAAATTTCTTGTAGTTTCTCAGAAGCAAAAATTTGAAATTTTCCCTCCAATTCAGTTCATTACATTTCCACCTTCACTAAAACATAAGGCTGGTGAGATCGCATTTTTCAGCCTATAGTATATAAAGCCGGATTCTAGGATATTCGCATATTTGTGAGCCGTGGAACAAGCTCTGCTATCCTCAGTGTATCCTGCACCTTCAGAGCTTTGCACTCACATCCTTTAGTATCCTGTTTATTTGTGTTTGCTTAATAGAAAATAATTGAAGTCATGTCTTACATTTATGTTTCTATAAATCTGAACAACTGAAGCCATCTTTTTCCATTGTTGATCCGGAGGGGTACAGATCTCTGGCGCTCTTACAAGCTGCCTTGAACACTTAAGGCAGGTTTTATGACCACCTGGGCTAGTTGTCTAGATCGTCTCTGCAGTCAGTTTGGAAATGGGCACAGTTAATCTCATTCTAAAAATTTTGATCTAGAAGTGCTTTTTTTCTCCCCTTACTATAAAAGAAGTTCAGACAATTATCTCTGAAATATTCCTCTCCAAGGGGGACATAGAAAGACAGGAATCCTGCTCAAAGTATTTTGCCTAATCATTAAACAAAAACAGTGCCATTCCTGTTGAATTACTTTCTTTAAGCTCACTATTCAACTGAATAGCAGTGGCTTACTTCAGGCAATCATTAATGATGTCAAAGACATGCACTACATCAGCAGTTATGGAATTACTGTGAACCTTGATATGAAGCTGATCACCTGCAAAGCAGAGCTGTTGACACTTCTTGTGACATTTCAAATGTTAACTGAAGGGAACATCTCCATTCAATCTCAAACTCACCTCAAATTTTACAGTAATATCACAAATATCTATATTACTAGTGTCATGGCATATTTGATGAATTATCTTTGTGGACATTTTTACTGTATGCGGCACTAAATGAGCTTTCAGCCAAATCTTAAGATAATATTCCTGCCTCCGCTATTCAATGTATATAATATACCATATACTAGACTTCTCTCTGCCTTCCTTAGATAACCACCTGAACATTTTTGGTTTTTTTCAGACAAGAAAACTGTAATTGATAGGGCGATAGCAGCAAGACTACAAAGATGTCCGGATAGACCATGACTTCTTGATTTCCGTGCTTATTTCGTCTTCATCTCCTTATCATCAAAACTACAATGACAGAACCTATGTGCCATCTGACAATATCACGACATGCTAAGTGAAAAGTTGTGTCCCAGCTGAAGTTATACAAGGCTGAAAAGAAATGAAAGAACCATACACCCTGAATTATATTCTCATTAGCTCTGTTTTCTGAGCTCCAAATTCTGCTTTCTTAGAAATTCAGGCAACTGAGTCGATTAACATTTAGGTCAATGTTTACTTCAGTCCAATATCTCTCTAGAGCAAAATTAAAGAAGTTGGCATCTATTTTTATCTTGTCTGCCAGTGAAGACTTTGCTATAATTAAACAATGACAAGAAGTAGTCTATGTCCTTTGAAACCTCACAGTGTTAACTGGAAGAGATGGCCTAGGAGTTTTATTTATGGATTGCTACCACCAAAAAAGTGATCCTTTTCAGATTTTCCCTCTACTTCATACACACCCCCCCACCCTCCCACACACACCCACACTTTCCCCCTCTTCTTCTAGCACATGGAGGAACCAGTTAAATAGTTACTGGTGAAACTATTTCAGCGCTTGCTGTTTGGAGTGCAGGCTGTGACAGGAAAGGCTGACAGATTGTTCCCCATGGTACTGAATGTTCTGAATTTCAGTACTCTCTGCAATTTCCTCCCTCCCAACTGTCATCAGAAAATGAGGAAAAGATTTAGTTTGTTTTATAAAGGAAAAACCTGTAGAAAATATGCTGTTTATTTTGTAGTAAATGTGGGTAAATTTGTTGATAAACCTGTGGATACAGAAGGTAAATATAAATGAAATGAGCAGTACCTTAGAATAATGACTTTTTGGTGCTTTACAATAGGTGGTATTATCAAAGAATGCACCAAATATGTATTATTTCATTTGTTCCTCTTTCTGTTTTTCATCATCATAAAGGCATAGCAGTTATAACCCTCCTAAGAAAGCTAGTCAGAAGAACACCAATTTTCAAAACCAATATAGACAAGGCACAAATAACAGGTATTTCTATTTGTTTAGGAAAATTATTTCAACTTCTGTGTGCTATATTTTATCATATTTTCTAAACTGATATAGAGATGCACAGAATATTTGTGAAATTCATTAGTGGGTTTTCATTGAATTGCACATAACTATTTTATTCAATTTAATTACCAAGTTATATATACACTCTGAAGTATTATTTCATTACAATTCAAAGAAAACCCAGTAAAAATACGAACACACTCAAAGTCTGCAAAGTCTGCACTCACCAATGAGTGTCTAATCGATCTTAGCAGTTTTCTTCTGGATGGTATCTAATGATTTGGGAATTTGAAAAACAGCAGTAAACCTTGCCCAACAGTTCCTTAAGGGCTCAATTAGCTCACCATCCTCCATCCAGTCTTTCAATAATGCTAGAGTGGCAGCTGAAGCAAGCCCAGGCACTGACGACAGATCGCCGTTTTCTGTGCCAGTGGCCTCTGCCTACCCAGCATCAAACTTCTCTGTAGCTATAGGAACAAACATAAATTTATCAGCCCCTGCTGGCTCATGGGCTATGGTAACTTGCTGTGATACGGGACACTCGACCTCTGCCGTTGAGGACCATTTGAGACACAGACTCTAACATAGAGGATGCAGCAAATGGCGTTTTATTGGGCAGTTACATAGGGTTAAATAGTTCCTTAAAAGCCTCGCCCATCGTGGGCGGTTACTGCCCTACCGTCACAGCCCGTGATCTTCCGGCCGCCTATACTACTCACAAGTGTTCCACAACAATGGGCCAAAGTTAGGCTCATTCCAAATACCTCTCCATCAATCTCTGATGGGTTAGACATTGACCTAATTCTTGCTGGTTTATGTGTTTGTTTCTACTAAGGTTTAAGAGTAGCCTGATTTATTATTTTTTTTTTAATGGAAGAAGCTGCAATGGTTCCTGTTGGTTCCTGTTTGGTCAAATTCTATTCCTTATCTCAGTCTTAACACTGGTCTGGTAGGCCATAAAATATTAGAACTATCACAACTTGTCAGGCTTCCAGTCTCAGCTCAGATCTGCCGACCAGTCTGAACTAAATCATCTTCCCCAGCTGTAAAATACTTTAATCCTTGACATTGTGTCACCACCAAACAAAGCTCTCTCTTGACCTCTTCGCTAATGCTGTTTTGTAGATCTCTCCATATCTTCCTACCATTACTTGATGAGTTGCTAATGAGCCCAGTCCAAAATGACACTCAGCACTCTTAGTCAGTTTCGTCATAGCCTCAAAGATCATGCTGTCTGGTAGAAGCTAGATCATTAAAACTTTGTTACTAAACTCTAATCCTAATCCTGATTTTCCTGTAGTTCTGTAATCCGAATTCTGCAGCTGCTAATCTTGAAGCCAGCCTTCTCCAGAAAGACTGCATTCTGGGTACCAAGAGAGCAGAAATGTCTGTTTTTATCCAATATGAGGAACATGAATATTAAGTGTAGGATGTGTCATGCCGCGTGCCTTATCCTTTTGATTAGCTGTATAGGCTTTTCTCCTTGCTGGTCAACAACGTGACTGCTCTGATTCCCACTAGGATGTCTAAATTGCTCACTGAATAGAGACTAAATGATCCCTAGGCCTAGGTTCTACCTATCTGGACGCCTGAATCCTTTACTGGGACTCACCTATAGTGACATAATGAGGCACTGATTTACAAGACATATATTTTAACTGTGAAGTATCTCCACTTTTTCACACACAACTATTAACGAGGCATAGAAGAAAATACCATTACATTTAGAGTTTACAGGTTATTTGCTAAAGTTGATTTAGAATTCATTCAAGCCAGATAAGTTCCTAGTGGTACTTATGAAAAATTGCATTCAGAATAAAAACATAATAATTTCATATTGTTGCTGAGAATCCTTCCTTCTCTCCTAATAGAAGTAATTTTTATGCTTATTATGATTAAAGTCATTCTTTTCCTCACCATCTTACACTGGCTAAAACCGTGCTGTAAAATCTTTAGTAGCCTTCTCTTTACTGTTTCTGACAGCATGAATGTAACAGCAATTAGGTTATGGTCTAATTGTTGCATCATGGAAGTGCTACTTTTACTTTAATCATAGGTTATCAAGTTCAAAGATGTGGATCCTCAAGTACTTCAATACAAATTTTCTGGAGTTGTTCTGTGGAGTAACTGATGGCCTCCATGTGACAATACTGATACCCTTTCATGTGATCTTCCTCCCACATTCATATCATACATAATTAATTGTCAGCACCATAAAAGTCATTCTTTCTCCTTTCATCAGCTTTTTTATTTTTGTGGATGGTGACACCAAGATTTTCTTACCAGATAGCACTGCTTCTTTATACATGGTTGATGAACAGTGTCTCTGAAGACTAATTCCCTTCTCACAACCTTTTGTTTCAAGAGATTTAATTTTTTCCCAGAATGCTCTATATTGAGAGAATTTTCTCACTCTCTATTAAAGGCCAGAAAACTTAAGGAAGATGTTGATCACTGACATATGATCTCCATATTTTCTTAGGAAAATAAGGAAGAGTAGAGTTAAAAAATAACCTGAAATTATTTGAAGTAAAAAAGTGGTGTGAAAAATGCTATTTATTCCTTCATTAATTCTGTCCAGACGAAAAATGCAACAAGTACGAAAATACATAGGGAATGATAAAACTGTATACTTATTCTAAAATGTTGGGGAATATTCTACATGGTGCATACCACTGAGGTGCCCATCCTCAGGTCATCAGTTAGACTCCTGTTGCTCATGTAAAAAGTTAAATAGCCTCAGAAGACAATTTACCCACCTATCTTAAATATTTATATTAGGCTAAGATCAAACACAACCAGGACACTCCACTTGCCGTCTCTATTCACCAACTTAAGGGCATTACATTCTCGACTGTTTGCCTTGACTGTTACACAGTTTGAGACAGACAAAATTAATCCCATCAGTGGGAGGTGGCAGGTACTAATACCACCCGGTTACCAAGAAATACGCTTCTGCTGAATCATTCTTGGCAGGTACAAGTTTGATACAATTAAAATATCTCCAGTTAAAGAAACATGATGATCCTTGTGTTGTGTAGCATTAAAACTTTCAGGGTTGAAGCAATGAAAGCAGTAAAAACAGGGTAGCATTTATACTGAATAAAATCCATCAGCGTCCATTGGGGAATCAAAAAACCAAAAGCATGTCTCAGGAAAACTTCTGATGATTTGAATTCAAATTCAAAATTTTAAAATATTTAGTTGTGCTATCTTTAAACTCTCTTTGATCTCCATCTGTCTAAAAATCTAAAGCTTCCTATGCTTTTAAATGCACTGAGTGCATTTCCAGTCTCCAAAAGAATTAATATTTGATAGCAGTTACCAGGAAGAGAGTAAGTTTCAATAAATAAGAACTTTTGATAAGGCACTCAGGTATTCACTCTGAATCAAGACTGAGTAGAGATTGCGGCACTAAATGATATAAAAAAGTTATTTAGCTACCTAAATATGAGGCATAATGTTTGCCAAAACTTGTATTAAAAAAAGTTTCTAAAGTTGACTTAAACTCAGCTTGAATATCAATAACTGTCAGCCCCCTTTTTTGCTCATAAATTCGATTTGATAATTAAGAATATCTCCAATCCAAGCAGATTAAAGCATTTCACACATTTTCCAGCATGTTTTATGCACCATTTGAACAATGTCTTCAACATTGTTGACTTTTTGTTCTAGTTATACAGAAGCACATTACACAACTCTTTGCTTAACTGAGGTATAACACTCTAAAGCCCTAACTGCCTGAAAGATACTATATAAAAAACACATTTAATGAAACCAAATTATTTTTTCTTGTCTGGATAGATTAAAAAAGAATTAAGACGCATCAGTTGAATAACATCTGAACTCCGTACAAAGCTAACAATTTCTGTGTATGCTGTTTATATCTCTCTAAACCTCTCATAGACAGAAACTGTTTTGTCTCTCAGCTTAGATCTTCAGAGCTATATAAGCTAATCAAGCACATTCGATTAAGCTATTTTAATAAGGTGAGGAAAAGTTACATCAGAAAAATTAACACTACATTAATTAGGTCAAGGTTTGCCTGGGGGAGAGGCTCCATATAAGTAGGAAATTGGTTACGCAGGTTGCCATTTAAGCCATGGCTGAATAGGAGTCTTCCTCCTATATGCAATGTTTAGTCTCACAACATGGTTGAGTTTTACCAACACACCACCACAGGCTTAATAAACTGCCTAACAGCTTCTAAAAGTGATACATAGAGACCTTTATGCACCTTCTTGTGATGATAACATACAGGAACTTAAAATCTTTTCATAGTTATAATAATGTACTTTCTGCCTGATTCAGAAGAAGGGAACAAATCTGAAATGCCATCAAGGTGTGAAGTGGGACCCATGTATACTCCTTTGTACTGTATTTGGGCCAGAAACCTGGCTAAGCAAGTCTCAGAGAAGAAACAGGAAAAGTTCTATAGCCTAGGAGGATATCCCAGCAGCATATTTGCTTTAGATACTGCAAGTTGCTTGCTTCTCTGGCCAGTATTTGTTGTGGTGATTAAAGGTGCGGTATACTAGAGGAGCTACATATGTTGGAAGAGCAACACTAATTTTTTGAAACATTTTATTTCTTCTTTAATGTTTTGTTTCTATAATTCTAGAAATTTATTTTAAACTTTTTATTTAAACCCTGTTTTTATTACCTGAAAGTGGTTTAACATTGAAGGCATCAGGACTAACACCAGTGTATAACATTGAGCTGGCTCTATATTCCTGTGATCTAAAATGTAATACCAAAATCCGTGTCAATCCAGACCTCTCCAGCTCTGTCATTGCTTGAACAATACATTCTCATTTAGAAGTTTCTTCCTGTAGCTTTTACAACTAGTGAAAATATTTTTCTACCACTGCTTGGCCCTTCATTTCGTTAGAAGTATTACAGCTTTTGAATATGTTGACCTGGTTTAATTAATCTTGTTCTTTTGGACGATGTGGTTCTGGGCTCCATTTTGAACAGAATTCCTTACAGTGCAAAAATGTGTGTTCCCAAGAATCAAAGATGCATGCATTATTCATCCATTTTTCAACCTCTCTATTCTTCAAGTGATGATAAGATCATTTTTAGACATCATGTGGCATTTAATTCAATTACCTCTTCTAAACTGGTCAACATGTTCTTCAAAGACTTTTTTCCTACTTCTGTTAGTTGAATGATACTTGAATCAAAATATTTTCCAAGTTTCCATCTTTCCTTTCCTATTTTACTCTGGATTAATAATAAAAATCCTTCCTTTTGATCTAAAGATTGAATATATTATAACCGCTTTCTCAATTATAGAGCTTTGCACACTTGGAAATTGATAAACTGGTAGGACTGTACTGCTATAAAGTACTGGTGATATGCAGCATAGAACCAGAAGTTCTTCCTACATACTTAGGAAAGATCCAAATGGTCCTTAGAGATGGCAGAATATCATTCAGTGAAAGTGGAAGAGGTACTTTCAGACAATGTGGGTTTTTGAATTGAAGCAGTTAATTTCGAAGTGTCAAACCTATCACTGAAGTCAGTACGTGGTCAGAAATCTGAAGAATTCGGTAAGGAATGAGGATCTTTCAAGCCCAGTATAAACAAAGACATTCTTCAACATTCTTCACAGCAGTGTGCAGCATATCGATATTTATGATTTGTTAATTTGGAATTGGTTTCCAAAAAATCTTACATGTATTGTCAAACACATCTTTGATTTACAGTGTATAGCAACTGCACCCAGCTGCATAACAGAGTTTGTCCACAATTCTCATGCATAAATAGACTGCAGATGAATGGTATTTTAGTCATTCCATTTCACAAGTACGCACAGCTATTCCAAATAATATCAGTCAGTTAATGACATACCTAATATTAACCTGCAGTACACAGGGCATGCAAAAAGGAAGTGTTGCTATGGTACACAGCAGTCATGTAGGATTCTCTCATACCAATAAACTTTACATCATTTCTCCACAGATACAGATTTGAGCTAGTCTACTTAGGATACCGAGGTTATACTGACATGCAACTAGATTACGTAAATTAGGGCTGGCTAACAAAAGCAGAGCCTAGATTAATTATTACATTAACAATAGCTTGAGTTTCAAAGGAACATTTCATGTTTGTTAAAAAATGACAATTTGACTTTTATTATTGATGTTGATTACACTGTTGCCTGAATATGAACAGAAAATGTACTGGTCCATCATAATTTTTAGACTTTTTAGAATTTACTGTAATTTTCATCTTAATAGAAACCAAGGAAATTGATCAGATATAATGATTTTTTAAATTATTTTAGGGCTTCATATTTCAACTTGATCCTGAAATTTACCAGAAATGTATTAAAAGCACACACACACACAAAAATTAGAGGAAGTTTTTGGATGATTGTATTACTGTCAATATTTTTTGAAAATGCTACCTACATTTTACAGAAAGCTGAACATTTTTACATGCAAAAATCGATTTTGGAAATGTTTGTTATTTTAAGAGACAATAAAGTTAATGTTAAGCCACTTACTTACAATTTAACAAGATGAATACCGCTGGAAGCTGTAATCAAGCATCTGCAGTTTTTTAGATGCATCTATAACAAATAATAGAGTCTGCTCCAAAATTTCGGTGGCTGCTATGATTTCTAATTTTTTACATTTTACTGGAGAGCTGGGGAACTGTTATAAGATGATGGAGACAACTTTTATTTAAGAAATAAACAAGCTGTTTTAATAAGATTAACATTTCCAGATAATGTATAGGTTTAGACATACAGCTAATGGATGTTTCATAGCTAAATCCCTTTTACAGTTTGAAGATTTCACTGGTCTCATGACCAATTTCATTTTTCTTATAGAGGCAAGAGAAGAAAACATAAGCATAAAGATAAGCATTATATAAACAACAGGACAAGCAGTCAATGGGAAAAATGGAAAGATTTTTGGTCAAGTCGTAATAATTTTCCATACTAAAAAATCTGTGAGCAGAAACTGGTCTTATTCACGTACGTTAGTCATCTAATTCTGGGCTGCTTCAGTAGTTAACATTCATAGACACTAGACACAGCCTCTGTATTGTGTTTGTAAATCAAGGACTAGCTATTCCTCTCTAACTCTTAGTGATCTAAAGCCAAGTAGCATGAAGCTGTGCCAATTTTTCAACATGCATTTTTTTTTTCCTGAAGGAAAAAGGGCTGGGTACCAGCAGACAATATATTAGGCATAGAATAACATTCTAACAAGCAGCGGCATAGTTTGGAACAGGAGAGGAGAGGTCACAGAACACGGTTCCCAGACTAGCTCATCACGTAACCCCCAGCATAAATTTACCATCATCCACTTTAATATATGCAGGTTGATTCCTCCTCTGCTGGTACTTGGAAGCTACTCCAGAATTAATCCCCATGAGTTCTAGAATCAATGTTCTCATTTACAGTCTATACCAGGCTACTTCCATGCAAACAATGCACAATGAGTGCACAAACCTTTGTCAGAGAAAATAACAATTTATAATTTAATCAAGTTATGAATAAGGGTTGCGGTCAGCAGTGGAAGCATTACATCTCTTATAGTGACTGTGGAGACATCACAGAACCACAGAACGGACCTCTGGAGTCCATCTAATCCAATCCCCCTCCAGAAGCAGGTTGACCTAGGGCAGGTTGCACAGGATCATATCCAGGTGGGTTTTAAATATCTCCAGAGAAGGAGACTCCACTGCCTCTCTGAGCAGCCCAGAGTGTAACCCTCAGAGCATCCTCACTTTATCTCATCTATAACACTTCGTATTATTGCAAACTTCCAGAATAATTGCTGAAAATAAACAAATAAACAAATACCAAATGTACATATATATACCAAATATACAAATACCATGTGTATAAAATTATTATTTTAATGCATATGAGAATTTATCTTCACTTTTCTGTAAATACCATCCATTTTTTTTCTCTTGAGTTAAATGTATGTAAAAATTTTATAGATTTCTGGTTTGATATTTACAGCATTTTTTGCTTCTTTTTTGCCTGGAAAACTGATGGATTGCTATGAGAATATTAAGAAATCTTTTTTTTTTTTCAAAAACCCCCACCAAAACCCAAAAACCCAAACCAAAAAACTTCAAGCAGGTCAGAATTTCCCGTATATTTTTTTTTATTTTATTTTATTTTATATCAATAATAGCATTGAATTGATTACCCTATCTTATCTTAAAATCTCTTTCTTGAAACAGGAACACATCAAAACTTTCATCAGATTATGTATCATAATTTTCCATAGAATTTTTTGTTTGATTTTTAACCTGGGCCACTAGTCTGGTATGTGCTGGCAATCCTCTCCTTCTGTGCCAGATGAAGGCTAGATGATTTTTGGACACATAATTTCCTTTTTACTGAGGTTATTAAAGTTTCTAAGCATTATCTTCTCCAGATGATAATTGACATATCTGGTTTGGAGTATTTTTGTGTGTGCATATGTCACTGGTCTGGGAATTCAGAGCTATGAAATGCTGCTCTGAAAGGATGCTGCTTTGTTAAGGTTTGGGTTTATTCTGCATGGTGTTTCCCCTCACTTCACTACTATAAATTTATTTAAACAAAACCAAAGTCTGAGAGAACCAAGGGCCTTTGCATTGTCAGTTATTCCCAGATATACGCTGTTACAAGCACCACAAATTTACAAAAGATCAAACTGATGCAATTTTCAATAGAAGCTCAGGAACTTCCTACCAATGAAAATAAGCCCATACTATCTACTCTGGGGTACAATTCGAGTCTCTTCTGAAATATATTTGAGTTACCTGTGCTACAAATGGAATGACTGCTGTACGATCATTAATATTTACCCTTGACAGTGGTATTTTAATGTTTAAAATACTTCATAAATATGTGTAAAAAAATTTCTAGTATTCCTCATAGAAGAAAGGGGGTTTAGGAGAGCTGGACAAAGCTGTACTCAGATTGGCAGCCAGGATCTCTTGATTCCTCAACCACTGTTCTAACTACCGAGCAAGAAGCTGAAGGTTTAATTTAAGCCACTAAGTAAATCTTAGAAATTTATTGTTCAGGATTATCCTCTTAGCCTAGACTTGAACCAAACCTTGTGAGCAAAGTGCTGCCCAAGAGACTCACTCTGTTATCTCAGGAGATCAAAAAGTTATAATTAAGGCCAAGAAAGAAAAAGCAGGGTGTAATACAGTATAAAGGTTATTTAACAAATGATGTTGTTCTTGGGCCAGGAAATAATGGGTGTCACTGGATAAGAAACTGAATTTTCTTTGTCTTAACAAAGTGCATCACTTCCACCACAGAAGAGAAACTATCTGTGAAAGACTTATGCCTGGAAATCCCAGGATTACTGAAAAGATTGTGATGAACTGATCCAAAATATTTTTCTCTTCTATAGAAATATTTTTCTACAAATGTAAATTTATGTCAATTTTCCATGGATTATTTTGGGGCAGAATATCGAACTGCAACATTAAAAAAGTTACAACTGAGAAATGTGATTAAAAAAGATGGCAGCAGCTGCCAAGATTTCATTTTTCTAGAAAAAAAAGTCCTCATGAGAAACTGAAATATTTCAAGTTTTTGACCAAAGTGTTTCAACCTCCCCAGTCAATACCTCCAACTCCACTTTTCACAGAATGTAAAAACCCCACACCTCACTGCATTATTTGGTATCGCCCTCTCCATTGCTTGTTCTTTTCACAGGAGAACAAAGATGCTCAGTTACATAACCTAAAAATGTCAAGTACCTACATGGTAAATACAGAAAATGGTATTGCCACCATTTAATCATACAAGGATTCTGCTTTTATGGATAATTTAGTGAAGTATATGACTGCTACATTCATCAAAAAATCTATATACAGGAGAGGTAGCCTCCTTGCCCTTGCCGTGGTCTGTGCTGCACAATGTCAGTCATTTTTGGTCACTGACTTTGACAGTATCAGTTCATAATCATTGGCATAGCAGATCATTTTTTAGCTACAGCGTCCCATGTCGCACAGCTAATGCCACACAGCTGAAGATTTCCTTTTAGCATGTCTAGTTAACAATTCATTGACCAGCCTCTTGGCTATTCACATATTTTAAAAGAAGAAATAGCTCGGAGCAATCATTTTTTCTGAGCTAAGCATTGCTCAGCCCTGGAGGAACACTGCCTCAGTACTGCTTGGGATCCTATTGTGCTTATACATTTTAACACCATCAAGGGCAGGAAGATAACTCACACGAAACTGGCTGGAAGGCTTAATGCAAAACGTGTTAATTTGTCCAAGTATTACAACTGTAGAGGAGAATGGTGACAACCACACAGTGCACATTAACATTTGTTTGAAGTCAGATACCCTTTTAATTCCAGACATGCTGATTTGGTCTTTCAAAAGCTACACCAGCATTTGCTGTCCTCTGTATGACTTCGTCATTAAG
Organism: Buceros rhinoceros silvestris; assembly: GCF_000710305.1. Taxonomy (NCBI): domain Eukaryota; kingdom Metazoa; phylum Chordata; class Aves; order Bucerotiformes; family Bucerotidae; genus Buceros; species Buceros rhinoceros. Next base: position 20,093 of record NW_010404116.1, on the reverse strand, counting down.
AGACATAGTGGGAGAGGATGCAGCCAGACTGGCAGTGTTTGTCTACAGATTTCCATCTGTGTTGTTGCCAGTACACAAGGCTGGGAGAGGCAGAGGCAGGATCGCTGTTTCCCTGATGCTGAGGCGCAGGTTGAGATGCTCAACGGTGCAGAAAAAGCAGCCAGTAATGAGGAGTGCAGCCTGTACCAGGGGCAGCCCTGTTTTGGCAGGGACCGCTTGCACTGTGGCCTTTCAGTCATCTCAGAATCTCTGATGGTCAAACATGTCACCACCTACACTAAAGATATTGGGCTGCATAGCATTGCCCCTAAATGTATGGAGTTTTGCTCACAGCAGTTTTACTCTAGTGGAACAATGGAGCCTTACTGAGGACCTCCTGAGACAGGAAAAGACCTCGGCACTGCTGCTTACTTGAAGATTGTTGCTGCCATGCCATTGTGAAGTAAGTGAACAGTCTGCAAATTTAATCTGGATAGCTGAATGAAGTGAAGCTCCCTCCGAGAAATCCTAACAGTCAGTCACAGAATAGTCATAAGCCAAAGGCCTGCACTGACTGACAAAGATCACTCACAGAGCTTGCTTTTGTTCTGCTCATATCCCTTGAATCTTCATGGCTTTAAAAATCACATTAACCATGCCTTAACACTGGCTTTCTGAGGATCACTTTCAGCCTCAAGCTTGTAGAGATCTGTTGCAGCAAAGATTTCCTCAATAACTCGCAAAAATTATATATTCCAGTCATTATCATACCATGATGTGACAGATTTCAGTTTGAGAAGGTGGGTGACATCTGCATCCTTCAGCCACTGTGGACTCTTGTTTGACATACAACAGCGAAGAGCTGCAATCATTTGTGATTAGATCCTCACCTCCAGATTTGTTTATTTTGGCAGAAATGCCAGCAGTACTTAGCCTTGCACTGTGACGTCTGTTTCATGGTTTCAAAAGTCTCTGTCACACTAGACAGTTCTGCAGTTTGCTGCCTTCTGGATTTCAGTTGTCATTCCACCCGAGATGGAAGAGGAAAACTGCATAAACGAACATGTCTGCTGGGAATTCCTCTCACTCCCTGATAGTATTTGACCATTTTTGCTATGGAGTGGCACACCACCAGTGGGGTTTTACGGACGTATACTGATTTCAAGCATTCAGGGAATTATTTGAAATTTTTATTTGATCAACAGTTTCTTGAATCTCCTTCCTGTGTACCACTTATCTTTCAGGAGAGGAAACCTTTCCTGTGCTTCCTTGCACTGTGTGTTGAGAAGGACTATATAAATTTTTACCCCACCTTACGATGTACAGACATATAATAGAGAACTGATGGATCTGCCATTTCCATTATACCCATTCCAAAAGCCATCTTTGACAAAACAGAGGCACTGTGCTGGGGCATCCTGTAGGACATCTTTGAGACCTTTCATTTTCTATGATTTTGTGTTTGAATACGTGTAAGCTTACTTTTCAGTCATTCTCTTTTTCGTGACTTCTGTGTTGAACGATACAGCCTTTAGTATTTCAAAGAGAATTTGCTGTCAGTTCTGCAAACATCAGACAGCTAGGGATATTGCCCTGCTCGCTAACTGATGATCCGAGCAGCACTCTGCACCAAAGGGAGTCTGAGAAAACCTGACATCACAAACAGGAAAGTGCTTTACTGGGACACTATCCACAAGATGCCATCACTGTGATCATAAATGGTTGTCTACCACTTTGCCGGTTTGTTAGAGAACTGAACACTATCTACTGCCAATTTTCAGCCCACAAGATTAGCAGCAGTGTGCCTTGCCAAATTTTTTCTAACTGGCATAGATGTGGGACCTTTCACCAAGTCCCCACGATATATTCATGTATTTATCACTTTGTGGAATTAATTCAATCACATTTGTTACGTGAAACTATGACATAGTCATCAGACTGGTACTAGCAGAGATGTCTAGTGAAGCTGTAAAAGAACTGTTTTGCACATCAGCTGGCATCTGAGCACCTGCATTATGAATCTACCTATAACCCTCCCCTTCTGATTATTTATGATTGGGTCTTTTTCATCATGAGCAAAGAAACTGTGCAAAAGCATATACACAGCAACACAGTTATGTATTGGCCAACACACGCATTAGATCGTTATGGCTAAAGAGCTACGAGGCTAAGCATTAATATACTCACCACTGCTGATTAGATGCTAGATGAGGATCTGCAGGCCAGAGAGCTGTCAATCAGATGGGGAAGGATCACCCTGTGCTGCTTTTCAGAAGAGGCTGTGCCGTGATATTGCAGAACTGCAGTCTCTGCAGATTCTCTGCTTTTTTGTTGCCTTTTTTTTTTTTTTTAAATTAGGGTTTTAGAAATTCTTGTGTCAGAAA
>NW_010404116.1:9266-17662 GCF_000710305.1 Buceros rhinoceros silvestris | reverse complement strand
CTTTTTTTTTTCCTTTTTTTTTTTTTTTTAACTTAGGGTTTTAGAACTTCTTGTGTCAGAAAAATTTTTATCATAGTCTTGAGCTGCTATTTATTACTGCCTCAACAGTTACACTTGTATCACTTTTTTTTTTCCTATGGCTTTTGTTCAAATGCTTTTTCATATCTTAACAATACTTTTCTCAGTGTGATTCAGCCAGAGTCACAAAACTGTGCTGTGCCAGATTTGGTGCTAGATTGCAACTGAGTACCTGAAGGGAGGCAATGAGATCACCTTCTTCATCGTGCAAGGTCATTTAATCACAAATGCTTGGTGTTAAGGTCTCATACCTGACCTGAATCCCACCTACACAGAATCACAGAATCATTTTGGTTGGAAGAGGCCTTTAAGCTCGAGTCCAACTGTTCACCCTGCACTGCCAGGGTCCCTAAACCGTGTCCCTCAGCACCACATCTACATGTCTTTTTGATACTTCTGGGGATGGGGACTCCTCCATCATCCTAGGCAGCCTGTTTCAATGCTTGACCACCCTTTCTGTAAAGAAATGTTTACCTCTAAGGACTGTTGTATTGTAGTCACCAGCAAGGTGAGCTTTGATCCAATCTGCTCTGTCAACATGTTATGAATCAAGCTTATGGACCAAGAAATACTGTACCCCTTTTGGTTTTCATATCAGTATCAGGAACTCTGTAAATGTTTTCTGTGTAATTCAGTGTAAGACTAAATTCACTTGTCTAATGCGGGCCCTAGTTGTTAAATCCCATTACAGTCAATGAAGATCTAGTTGACACAGTCAGTGGAGCTTGGACCGTTATTCAGCTAACCAGCCAGGGAGAGCAACACACAGGGAAGAACAGGAGAGAATGAACACACCGTTTTTTAAATCTCAGTGACATAAAAGTTGAGAAATTTTGTATAGTGGCAGAGATTGCTAGAGATAAGCATTAATTTTTCATATCGCACATTCCATACTGCTCTGCAACAGCTAGACCAGCTGCTCCCAGGGGTCACTGAGAAAGTAAAGAACAAGCGACAGGGGAGCAAAAATTAAGGAAAAACAAACAAAGAAGGAAAACGGCCAAAAGATTACAAGCCAAACCAATTTTACAAAAAAACCCCCAAACTGTTGCTTGATTATCTCATGTGAAACATCTTGCAAGGTATGTTACTTTAGTTCAGTTTTCTGGGAAAACTTCTCAAAATTAACACACATATATGCTCTCTGCTCTTCTTAAAATGCAATTTCCCATTCCTTTTAAGTATCAAGTTTGTGTAAGAAAGTTCTATTCAAGAGAAAAACACTTAATGCAAGAGAAAAACATTTTCAGGGAAGTGCAAGGAGAAAAAAGGAACTGATCAAACTTATGATCTTGAAAGACAATATTTATGACATAGTGGCAGCGATCCTCTGTTCCATTTTCTTTATAAGCCACTGTGAGAACATTTGATACAAAGAAGCTCCTTTCAAGTGCTTTCTTTGTACCCTTGTTATGAGCAATTAGTGAAGCCCCACAGTTGTGTGATCTGACTTATGAGTTTTTATTTTGTTCCTTCTTTGGAGAATTCAATAGCTGCTCAGTGCTCCTTTCTCTGTGATCTTCATCTCAGATGTCTACACAGCCATTTCCATTTGGTCTAATTTACTGCTGTCTCACTCCAGTTCTGTGCTGATGTAAATCCATAGATTTTTTTGGGTTTTTTTTTTTGTTAAGGGAGAACTGGAAAGAAATCAGGAGTTGCCATCTGAACTATTCCCGAGCTGAACTAGGGAAGAAGAGCAAAAGGAGAATCTACACGTGCTAACTTCATCAAAGAAGTTTTTTATAAACTAATTGAGAAAAGAAAATTTATTTATTTTTTATTTTTGGCAAAGAATATTGCTAAAATTAAGTTTTTAGCAATGATTTTTAGGATTTTAGGATTAAAGTTTTTACTTTATGCAGAAATACTTTTTATAGTTTAGAAATACTTTTTTCTCTGAGCACAATAGCCAGAGAGAAAGTAAAGCTTGAATTCTATTTTTCTGATTCAGCAGAAACTCCAACAAGTAACCTCTACTTTAAACAAATTTCTTTACATGTTGTAACTCTTTACCAGCTGTGAAAGAGATGTCAGTAGTCTCAGCTGGTTTGATTTTAATCAAACTAGGTTTTGTGTTTGTGGCAGAACATCTTCCCTTTCTCAAAGAAACCAGGAGAGGCAGCTGCAAAAACTGCTGTTGTATTCCAGTTGGTTCGTATGGAAAAAATGACATATTTCATACTGAAAATCTATTAAAAACCAAACCTCATTTACACTGTTTAAAGGGACTGTTTAATTGCTGAGTAATTGACTCAGAGAAGAACACATTGAATACATGGCGTCTGGCATGGTGCTACCACGTTCTTTTTGTTTCTTGTGGCAGTAGAATAAACAGACACTTGGTTGTCATCAAGTGAAGAGACAGAGGAATCAAAATCAATATAGATTTACCAAATTATGGTATGGAAGCAAAGAGATGCAATCCCTTTTTATTTCATTGCGGACATTGTATATTTTTTCCTTAAGCTTTAGAAATACTGGTTTCTGTTATCTTGATTTACTTTTCAAAAAATGGAATCTAGCCATCTTATTAGATTTATTTCTTTGGAAACATAATCTCTTAAAAAACATTTAGGGCAATTTTTTATACATATATATTTATAATGTACGTTATACCTATTTTAATCTCAAGTAACAAAACTCTCTTACTTTAATTACTTTTTTTTAAATTTGATACACTTTGAGTATGCTTGGTGTAGCAATAGATTAACATTCCATCTCCTTGATAAAAAGCATAATGAAATCAGGAGAAATGTAAACAGTATATGATGAAGCTCAGTGAGTCCAGTAGAATGCTGAGTGTCTAAAAAAGCCCTTGCAAGCAAACGAGTACCAAAGGGCACGCATGTTTTAAAAGGGGTCTTTCTCTAATTTTTCATAGCAACTGAATAGATAAGTAACATAAAACTAACATTTCTCCTGCAAAACTGATAGTTAGAATTAATTGTGTCAACCCCAATTGAGAGCAGAACTCCAGGAATTTTCTCTTTGGGATTTATATTTGTACTAAAACACATAAGTAACTTATTTTTAAGGATAGAAGATGAATGAGTACAAGACTGGGGATATTATAAGTTCACTGAGCATATTACTGTTATCTCGAATCGGGACAAACTAGGTTTCTTAATCTATAATAATTAAAAAAAAACCTCAAATCAATAATATCTAAGCAATTACTAGGGACTGTATCAGTTTTTTTCTGCACTCAGAGGTAGACAGCAGACAAAGCTTGGAGTGTAAGCAAAGCAGACGTTTTCTGAATCAGTGCTGTTGCAGACAGGATGGCAGATCCAGAGGATGAGCCATGACAGGACTCACTGTTGCCTGTCCCATGTGCTGACTGCAACAAGTAGTAGATGTCTCTTACAGCCATATCTTCTCCCTTCTGCCTTGTCCAGAGTAACCCGACTCCCACTTTTTTGATAACAATGTATGCAAGGTAAGACCCCACTGGCCAGTATCAGCTGCCTCAAAATTTTACTGACTCTGAACCTCTCTCCCATGCTAAACCCCTTGAAATTACAGTGATCCATCCCAGGACCTTTCTCACTTTACCGCTGACCTATGCCCAACTCCCCTGACTCTTCCTCTCTACTCCATGTCCGCTATGCTACAGCTACCTGACTGAATGTCTCTGAATGATTTTGGTTTTTCCTTCTTCTCTGAGCAGAAAACTTCTTTGCAGCCTCACTTGAAGCAAGTCTCGAACTAACTCTGCTTGGTATTTTGTCATATAGCAAACAAGCCCTTCAACTTCGCACACGGACTAGAAATGTGTTTTCTTTTCCATCTCTTGCATGGAAATTGAAAGTATTTGTTCTAGAAGAGCTGAAATCTACTTATTGCAAATAACTAAGTTTTGGGCTTAGGTTTTGGAGGTCTTGAAAAGGAAGGGCAGAGGTGAAGATCTACTCCTTAGCTCTTTTTCTTCTGGGAATTACTTCGTACTTGTGAACTTTTGAGGAGAGGGAAATAACTTCTGTAACTAAAAGACTAAAATAAAATAACAACACTTAAGGATATATTTACCTAATTTTATATGCACAAAATAAAATAAAAAGAAATGCCTTTCCGGCAGTATCACATCATTTCTTCTCTTCTTTCTATAAAGAATATCACATTAGAAAAATCCACTGTTTTGGAGGGGGTGTCAAGCTACTGCACATGGCTATGTAAGAGGAAAAGATCCAGCCCATGTGCGCTATGCGTGTGTGCATCTGCTCACACACATACATTGTGCTATGGGCAGTCTGCCCTGCAGCAGGAGCTCTCTGGCCACTCAGGGGCAGCACATGAGGGCTCAGGAAAAAATATATTTCGCTTTTATCTCTAGCAACACCTTGCAAGACTACCCAGAATGCAGATTTATTTTGGGCACTGTTGCACAATTTCAAATGTAATATTAGACACAAATGGTCTTCTACTCAGAGGTTTTCTGTAGCATACTCTCTGAATGTGTTATCTAAGGGCTTCCTAGAAACCTGAAGATCAGAAGAAAATTGAATATAAAGGGAAGATAATTTCACATTTATCTGCTGTAGATTTACTTAAACTTTTCTAAGAAGCACCTGATGACATTTAGCCAACGTTAAACATATCTCTAAAGTAATCAGACCATGGGTTTGATATAGTGTCGCAGTTTCCACTGGATATTTACAATTAACAGAACTAGAACTTAGCTTAACCGTATACTGTTACTCCATTTCTTACACACAAATCTAGATCTATGGATGATCTGTAAAACATTTTGAGAAGGAATTTTTAATCCATATTTTGAGATTTGTGTTTAAGAAACACAAACAATTCTTTACAAGTTGACATCTTGTCTAGTAGTATCTAAAGAGGAAGAGATTGTCAGGCCTGCTAGACTCAATACAGATTTACAAAACCCAGGTTTGGCGGACATTTCTTATTCTGTCATCATTTCTCCTTTTCCTAGTGTGAAACCTAAGAACACAAGCAAGGAAATTTATGAAAATGGTTATATTTCTGCAAATACAAAACCTTTTCATTTTCTATCTGTATAAACCACCACCAAACGCAGTTCCTTAGTAATAAAGTTTTGGGGAGTACTTATGAGGACTTAAACATTGACAAGTAAATATAGTCTTCCCATTAAAAATGTGTAGTAGTAGTTTAATCATAAGGATGGACATACCATGTCAAGTCAAATCTCTATTGAGCCCTTTATTCATCGAGCCAGTAGCTAGCTTTTTCTAAGGATGTAAGAAGTAGACAATCAGAAACAAGACAGTCTGATAGGAAACAAAGTACATTATATCTTACCAAGAATTCTGAAACTAAGCTTCTGAAATAAAGAGTTTTAATAAATTGCTTTGAATTTGTAACAAATTTTTTGTTAACCTTAGTATTCAGAGACTGGTTGCTTTTGATTACCCTTTTCATTTCAAGTATTTATGTGAACATAATATACTGAATAGTCAGAAGAAAATGCTTGGACCCCAGGAAAAAATAATCAGAAATTAAGGCTTTTTGTAGATCTTGCTTTGGAAGTCCAGAAGTTTCCTACTTATTTCCTATGAAATTCCAACTTTTATTTCAAGTAAAAACAGAAGGAGAGGAGAGAGGAGAAGAGTTACAGCTGGAATCTCAAATAAACAGAATGTTTACATCTGTGAGTGTACTTGAGTGAGCTTCTCCTTTGTGAGTAAAATATGGTACCTGAAAGACTGTGACCTATAAAACACAATGCATTGTGTTAATTAAGAGCTTAAATATCACAAGAATATTTTAGCAATTGAATAGAAAGATTGGCAGATTATTTCAATGAACAATGTTCTATTGTTTCCTTGAAGGCACACGCCATTTAACTGGAAACTTTCATATGAAATATACTTTATCTGCATTACTACTTATTCTTTTGAATCGGCAGACTCGTACTGTCAGATTAGAAGTAAAAAACAAGTCACAAATCTTTTATCTTCTCTTTATTAATTTAAATAAGGATCTATCTGAGATGATTAAAATACACCCCACAAAGAAAACTAAACCTCTTACATGTCCTCTAAATTTTGTGGGGTTAAAATACAATTAAAAGCAATATAGCAAGAGAAAAAAAGTGCTTTTAACATGGTATTTTATTTCTTGATTAATAGAGGCACAAATACTCTTCCTCATCTAACCATTATAAATTAGAGGTTTTTTTCCTAAACAGAAATTTAATATTTGCATTCTGAGAAAGTGCCATTAATAGGTAAAGTATTAGTAGAAAAAACCCACTTTCTTAAAATCTTGTCATCTCTTGTTAATAAAATTGGTTAGGTCAAGTGTAGGCCTATGACTATTTTCCAGTCATACCTAGGCTTTCTCAACACAATAAACTAAATCACTCGACAATCAACTAAATGCAGCTCGACACTTAACAATGTACCACTGACTAACATAATGAAATTATCATTATCTTGCATATTTTCTTAGCACATTGTTGACTACCGAGATTTGCTATGGACATTGAGGAATTTTCTTGTTCTTTTCATACGGATCACTTGCAATGATCTAGAATTCAATGTTAGTACCTCACGTCTGTTATTCCAACCCATATTGCTGAGGACTGCTCAAAAATTTCTTGACACCATTTTTAATGGAAACATGTGAATCATCATCATCATCATCATCATCATCATCATGGCTCGGCTTGGCTTCGCGAACGAAGATCTGGGAAGGGCTTTTCCCACGCTCACTGCAAGCGATGAGTGCACCCTTCGGGCCCGTGCAGTGGATTTTTCAGGTGAGGCACCAGCGTGTGCGGAACTGGCTCCACCCTTTACACCTGAGGTTCATCTGCCAGGGCCTAGCGAGCCTGGATGGTAACAGCGAAGTCCTCGGGTCGTAGGTTTGGTTAGAGTATCCTTCTCTTAGATGGATGAGCCTTACAGGGCTAAACGAGCTCCATCTGCCCGGGTTTGGAGTCAGAGTTGTCCTTCTCCTAGGATGGTTGCCCGAAGGCTAGCGAGCCCATCTTGCCCATGGACACACTTCGTCTGACCCTTCAGTTGAGACCTGTCTGGCTTGGGAGACCCCACCAGAGGCATATACCAACACCATATGCACAACTAGCAACTTCTGGGTCCACTTGAAACGGGTGCAAGGGAGGTTCCTAGAATGCAAGCGCCATTTTCCAGCATCCGTAAAGAAAACACAAAAGAGAATCACTCAGCCCTTGTCTGGCCAGTGTGTATTTGGTTACGCAAGGGCATGTCTGGCTTGGGAGACCCCACCAGAGGCATATACCAACACCATATGCACAACTAGCAACTTCTGGGTCCACTTGAAACGGGTGCAAGGGAGGTTCCTAGAATGCAAGCGCCATTTTCCAGCATCCGTAAAGAAAACACAAAAGAGAATCACTCAGCCCTTGTCTGGCCAGTGTGTATTTGGTTACGCAAGGGCATTATTCGCCCAGTATTAATTCAGTGAATTTTTCCAGAGCTTTTTTTTGTGTTTTTTTTTTTTATTTTTGCAAGCATAAAGATGCTTTGGGGTTATTCATGCCACAATTGAAGTCTTCTGTCATGAAACTAGCAGCAAGCTGGAACATGCAAGGGCTGCCTGTATGAAACGGGATCTGGCAATGTGAAAGTGGCTGCAGTGGCTGCAGAACTGGGTTTTAAAACCCAGCTCTCTGTAAATGCAACCAACACTTTTCTGCAATAAGCAGAGAAGAGAGAAAAACAAACAAACAAACAAAACAAAAGCCAAAAACAGCAAAGGGAAGGTCGGGGTGTGACCACAAGTCGGGCCCCAGCGTTAACAGCCAGGATGTCTCTGTCACTTTGCCGCCACCCATCAGCTCTGGCACGTTCAGCTGACGGCAGGGGCAAACGTGGGATTTTCACCCGCATCAGTCAGTGATAAAGAACCGATAATGGATCCCCAGCACTGCAACCCCGGGATCCCCTCCGGGCAGGGCGGCTCGCTGCCTTCCCCGGCAATGCAAGGTTTTGTCCAGGAGTTGAGAGCAACCACGTCCCGCAGCGAAGCCCTCGCAGCCCTCCCTGCCGCGGGTTGGTGTCCCGCTGCCTGGTTTCCCTTATCCCTCCTGGGGTTCCGCCTCAGAACCTGCCCCGGCAGCACGGCCAGCGAGCCACACTGTGGTGTGAACGTGTGTGAATGCCAGCTGAGGTGTGCCGGTGTGAGTCAGACGGACAGTTGGGGCAGTTTGGGTGGCTGGTTGGGGGCTGTTCCACCCCGCACCAGGTGGTGCCCGCCATCCAGCACCACCCCAGAAAACTCGCTCTGGGGCCACTCTCTGGCGGTCCCCACTGCCGCAGTGGCAGCGCTCCTGGTGCCAGACA
>NW_010404116.1:0-9152 GCF_000710305.1 Buceros rhinoceros silvestris | reverse complement strand
CCGTACACGATCGTGAGCATTTGCTGCCTCTGGCACAGGGGCTGTTCGATCCGAAAATCCTGCGGTCTGAATAACAACAGGTCTCCTCGCTCAAGAGTACGCGGTTCCCGTTCAGTGAAACACACCACCAGTCCTCACTCGCACCAGCTTGCGGTCACATGGATCTTGCCCTTGTGCCAGCTTGCGTCTCGACCACAGAGTGTCTGTTACAAACACAACAGGCCCTCGACATCCTTCTGCCTCCGCTTCGCTCAACACGACCTGATCTCCTTTCCCGTCCCCAGTCTTCAGTCACCAGTTCCAGCGCAGGGCTGGCTTCCTCCTCAGTATCGCCACCATGGCACCAGCAATCCTCTGCCTGTGTTCCAGGGTCCTCACGGTGGACCATGGTAGGGGCGTGCTGGACTGGTTTGGGAGACGGTACATCTCCAATTCGGTCAGGCAGTTTATCCAGTCTCTCCTCTCCCTCTTGGCCGCTGCAAACAATAGTTTTTCTAATAGTTTGTTTTGACTCAAAATCGCATTTCCACATTCCTTCGACTGTCTCTGTAGCAGTTCTTTCTGACTGAAAAGCTCTCTCACATGGCTCTTGGCCTTGCCTGGTGTCTCCTTTCCAGAGGCTAACCACACCTTCAGCACCTCACTCTCTGACTGCAAAACCCCATACTCCACATCCCGAACTCCCGCAGGTGCCTGGAAACTTTTAATTTCCTTTTGAGCGCAGGACACGCTCCCAACACCGCACTCGGCTCTTGCATTGTTTTATCTGCTCTACCACCTTTTGCTCTTCTTTCCAGAACTTCTGGGCCCGATCCATCCCTGCCAGGGATGGCACACAACTGTGCTCCTGCAGGAGTTTATCCGTGGCAACACCCTGCTCGCTGCACCAGTTTAAAAATGTTGCTAAAAGACTCCTTTACCCTTTCCGATTTTGAGCCTCCTTCGGCTCTTGCATTGTTTTATCTGCTCTACCACCTTTTGCTCTTCTTTCCAGAACTTCTGGGCCCGATCCATCCCTGCCAGGGATGGCACACAACTGTGCTCCTGCAGGAGTTTATCCGTGGCAACACCCTGCTCGCTGCACCAGTTTAAAAATGTTGCTAAAAGAGGGGAAATAAAACCGGTCTTAAGGCCGACACTGATTATGTGAGACAAGCAAATTCGGGGGGAGCACGAATAATGGCAGAATTATTTACAGAGCAACATTTACAGGTTCTTTTGGTACTGCCTTTGATAAACAAACTGCTAAACGAATGGCTTATTTACCAGACAGACTGTGTAAGTCTGCTACGGAAAGCTGACAACCTGTCTGTTGTAGCCCGGCTGTGTGGTAACGTAAGCCCACTAATGCACAAACAGCGCATCAGGAGTAAGTGAAATCACGATTACTACCACACAAAATACAAAATACACCCGGGGCGAATAGTGTCACTCAGTGAAGGGTGAGTCAGAGAACCTTACCCACAGGGCATCCCAAGTGGGGGGGTGGAGAGGGGAGCAAATTTGTCAATCCGTCTGTCAGTACGGTTCTGAGTCTTCCTCTGTCCCAATTTGGGGTCGAAATTGGGGCCATATTTATACTTAGTTTTTTACATAACATCATTGGTGTAGCCATTTGTGTAGGGATGACTACACGTGTAGACAAGCTTATCACTTCTGTTAATGGTACAAAGTCCATCTATTTACACCTGCATGGGTGGAGGTAACAGCTGGAGGATGCCCCCCCCACTCCTCCTCCAAAAGAGTTCAAATGAGAAATAATCCAAATAAAAAAAAAAAAACAAAAAACCCCTCACAACCCCCCAACATTTGCACAGAAATTAAACTTTTTTTCTGGTTTCTATTGGATTTCTCCGCCTGTCCTTGAAACTGCCTTTTTTTGTTTGTTTGTTTGTTTGTTTTTTCAAATAAAAATATATTTAGCTATAGAAATGCAAAAAAGATGCTGCATTAAATGCAAGGAACCTTTGTACTAGATCAGCTTCCTGAGTGCTGCTGGTTTTCCATCTGCTGAATTCACGGAGAAAAACAATAGTTTTAAACATTCTGTGATTCTGCAAGAACCTTCTCTGCTTGCTACCATTACAGTGCTCTCCATGTTGTGATAGCAGGATCCTCAATTTCAGGGTCAGAAGAGATCAGGACATTTATTCCATTTTTAAAGGCTAGTGAAGGTTCCCCCAAATGGTTTTTGGTTCAGGTGCTTTCTGTTCGCAAGCATCCTGGCTTGTGCCAGCACTGGCGTGGCCAGCAGGACCAGGGCAGCAATGGTCCACCTGTACTTGACACTGGTGAGGCCACACCTTGAATCCTGGGTTCACTTTGGGCCCCTCACTCCATGAAGGACCTTGAGGGGCTGGAGCATGTCCAGAGAAGAGCAATGAAGCTGGTGCAGGGTCTGGAGCACAAGTGTGCTGAGGAGCGGCTAAGAGACCTGGTGGGGGCAGGTTGAGCCTGGAGCAAAGGAGGCTCAGGGGGGACCTTCTGGCTCTTGACAACTTCCTGACAGGAGGTTGGATCGATGTGTGAGTGGGTTTCTTTTGCCCAGGAGCAAGTGTCAGGACAAGAGGAAATGGCCTCAAGTTGCAACAGGGCTGGTTTAGCCTGGACCTGAGGAACAATTTCTTCCCCACTGGGTTGTCAAGGCCTGGTCCAGGCCACCTGGACCAGTGGTGGAGTCTCAGTCCCTGGAGGGTTGTAAAAGGTCATGTAGATGGGGTGCTGAGGGACATGGTTTAGAGCTGACTTGGCAGTGTGGGGTCAACAGTTAGACTTGATGACCTTAAAGGTCTTTTCTAACCCAACTGATTCTCTGGGGGCAGAACAGGTCAGACGCTCCCCCAGGGTTTTGAATTTTGAGCAGTACAAATTACACGGTTGGTCAAGTATCTGGCAGCACAGAGGATGGCTGTTCCCCCCAAACATGCTTCTGTGCTTAATCCTATGCAAGATGTCCACCAAGCTGATGGAGGGGAACCCTGCTCACAGTCTGCCCTCACTCTCTTCAGACACACAAGCTTTCACAGGGCTCTCGTCTTCTTCTCCCAGCACTCACCTCTCAGGCAGCTCAGGCCCACCCAAGAAGGTGCCACAGAGCTTCTTCACATAGCTCATATCAGTGCTACGGAAGTTGTGTCCTGCCTCGGAAGAGAAACGGAGAAATGAGATGTTGCTCTTCACAGCCACCCAGTGTGATCCTCCAGATGTCCCTCGAACCCAACCAGTGACCGACACTTGCTGTAAAACCCAAGGGTCAATCTACCTGCAGACACAGTCCCGTCCAGGATCAGGACCTAGTAATCTAAGGGCCAGCTCTAGGCTTTGGCCACAGCAGCCTGGCCGAGGAGGATTTGGCCAGGTCACCAGTACAGGTTGACATTTGCTGCTTGCTTCCAGCCTTCCCCAGAGTTTCTTCCTCTTAGTACAGCTCCTACTCTACAAACTCATCAGTGCCCTGCTCCTGAAAGGAGAAGCTCCACAGCTACTGCTGTGGAATCCCTGACAGCATCAACTCACTGGAGACGTCAACTGAGACCAAGGCTGCTTTGATGCAACAAGCTCAGCTCTTGAGTTCCACAAAGACACTGTTGAATGATGCATCAAAAAGACCCTAAAACCAACCCGGTACTTACCTTCCAGGTGGTGTTGAGCCTCCCGATGTTCAAGCAGATTGATGCACCTACCCAACTTGGTGTCATCTGCAAACTTACTGAGTGTGCACTCAATGCCCTCATCCAGATCATTGATAAAGATGTTACAGAGAGCAGGCCCCAAAACTGAACCCTGGTGGACACCACTGGTGACTGGCCACTAAGTGGACTTAAGTCTATTCACCACTGCTCTTTGGGCCTGGCCATCCAGCCAGTTTTGGATCCAGCAAAGAGGACACTCATCCAAGCCATAGGCAGCCAGTTTCTGCAGGAGAATGCTGTGGGAAACGATGTCAAAGACCTTACTAAAGTCTCGGCAAACAACATCCACAGATCTTGCCTCCCCTACTAAGTGGGTCACCTTGTCACAGGAGAACATCAAGTTGGTCAAACAGGACCTGCCTTTTATAAGCCCGTGCTGACTGAGCCTGATCATCTGGCTGTTCTGTATGTGCCGTGTGATGACACTCAAGATGATCTGCTCCATGACTTTTCCTGGCACCAAGGTCAGACTGACAGGCCTGTAGTTCCCTGCATCGACCTTGCGGCCCCTCTTGTGGATGGGTGTCACATTTTCCCACCTCCACTCAACAATGATGGAAAGTGGCTTGGTGAGCACTTCCACCAGCTCCCTCAGAACCCTTGGGTGGATCCCAGCTGGCCCCATAGACTTGTGCACACCTAAGTGGTGCACCAGTTCAGTTACTGTTTCCTCTTGGATTATGGGGCCTTGATTCCGCTCTCCGCCTCTGCCTTCAGTTTCAAGAGGCTGAGCACTCAATGAGCTGGTCTTACTGTTGAAGACTGAGGCAAAGGCGGCATTCGGTACCTCAGCCTTTTCCTCATCCTGGGTCACTGTAGTTCCCCCCGCATGCAGCAAAGGACGGAGAGCCTCCTTAGCTCTCCTTTTGCTGTTAATGTATTTATAGAAACACTGATTGTTGTCCCTTATGGTGGTGGCCAGACTAAATTCAAAAGTATGAAAAAACCCACGATCCCTATTAAATTGCAAAAACTAGAATTGTCATGCAAAATTTACCAAACAGCAAAACATGCATAAATCAGTATTTATTTATAAGTAAAGTGTGTAATATTATTAAATGCCTGTAATTCCATTGATTTTGCAGAAAAAATGGCCAATGCAAAATTTCTATAAGTCTTCCATTTTTTGGTAGAAATGTAATTTTAGAAAATATGCAAATTCAAACATATTTTTTAGACTTTCTCATTAAGTGAGGTATTTGTACTTTTAAAAGCAGAAAATGTTCTTATTTTTGTAAGCTGCCTTTATCAACACATTTGCAGGTTAAATTGGATTTAATTTAAAGATTTACTTGTATTCTTTAATATCACAATAGCTGAAAAAAACCCGAGCAGGTGAACAATTTTAACAATGCTTGTTCAGTTGGTCGTTTTATTGTATTTTTATTACATTTTAAACATATTTCATGTAAGTCCTGGATGTATCAGTGAGGGTCTGGGTTGCATAACAAAACCTGCATGAGTTGACTTCTGTGATCCCCCTGCTTTATGTAGACCTCTGTATGGTACTTGATTGATATCACGGGCCAGCTTCTCTGTACTTTATGCTGTCACTAAAATTGGGCTCATCTGATGACAAGTAACTGGCCATTGATGAGGCAGTTCTAGGGTTTCCTCTACACAGAGCAGCTACTTGTAATTTCTATCTATTTGGACAAAAAAGTGTAATCTGTAGCAATAGACATTACACTGCATTGGCGTACTAAGCTAAGCTAAAACAAATTACTCATCTGGTTATCAGCTAAACAATTTCCCAGCCATTCCCACATGTCTACTGGGTCTGTTGGGTCACAGGGTAGGAGGAGAGGCATACCAAAAAAAAAAAAAAAAAAGGGGCAATATCACCAGGAAGGCAATAGCTTGGGGATATTTTAGGAGTTAAGGCAATACAGAAAGGTTTTAAAGAACATTTCTAATAGCTAAAATCCATTTTTCATAGAGCCATTCACAGAAAGACAACAGTTTTAGTCAAAGCTTTCCAACATGGACTTAACGAGAGCAAAGGTAAATACTTGCCATGCAACTTGTCTGTGCGTGGTGGCTACACTTCACAAAATTATAAACTGCTGAAAGCAAAAGCTGGAAGCGGAAAGGTTGTCCTTCTCAGTAAGTAAGATGACCAGTGTCTGAAGAGGGGCTTTGTGGTCTCATCCATTGACATATACACAGAATATTTCACTGCTCATTTCAGATTCTATTGAACTATTAGGACATGAATAGAATAAATCACATATTTCCTTTATAGTGAAAGAGGCCAGTAAGTGAAATTTCTAAGCTGCTGCAGTATCAGTTGAAGTTAGACAGTTCTGCAGACTCTAGTTTTTTATGTTTTTCACTTGCACTGACTTCATTGCATTTTTAGGTTTTTTTAATAAAACCATTAAAACTATGACATAGGAGTGAATATATTTCTGTTCAGCAGAAGTATAAAAATGCAGACTTTATATATCAGTAGGTCCAGTTAATATAGCTACATTATTGAATTCTAAATATGTCTTAGAAAGACTTTTCTACTCCCTGAAACTCACTTTATAATTTCCCCTGTTACTACAGGACTATTTGCTCTAGCCCCTGATGTTCAGTTTTGTGATGTTTTAGGTTTTTTTGAAGCAGTGCTTCCAGCACTTCTCCAGTTTTTCCTGTTTCTTTCACTGTTGTCGTGTTTGCCTTTACTAAAGGATTTCAGAGCTTCTCGGCCAAATGTTGTAATGATAAAAATAAAATGCAGCAGACTCATCCCAAGGTGTGGGTGTTTTATTTCTGATCCCATAAGAGCCATCAGACATTTAATAGGTTTCAGATAAGTATAAGGGGAGAAAGGGAGGTCTGATATGATTTCTACCCTGTGTTAAGATAGTCAAATGAATAAATGCCCTATCCCTGTTTCTGGAGCCAACATTCACCCCTCCAAACCTGCCCATCTATCTTTTACAGCAGAGCAGATACTAAGTGCAGTACTGAGTCAGTTGATTTGCCTTTCCTGCCTAAAGACACCATCCAAAAAATTGCAGTGTATCAAAATAAGCCAATACTGTGGAGCTAGTATTGATCCCTTTTAGGCCATCACAGTTAAATGACTGGAAGGACAGAAAAAAACTCTGGTTCATATTTTTCAAACATGGGCAAGTTTCCATAGTTGCAGCCCATTTTCTTTTATTCACTGAATGGACGACTGAAGGCTGATCAATATAAAACATTCCAGAGAACCAGGAGAAACTTTTCTTCACAGGAAAGTGTTTGAAAAGTCAGTAAATGAAAAAAAACCAAAAACTCAGTGGCATGAATTATTCTTCTCAGGAATTTGCTCATAAATATGGTAAGTAATTTGCATACAAAGCATACTAGATAATAAAAAAAATATAAAATCTGCTTTACTTTCTACCAATATCTAAATACTGGTTATATGAAGCCTTAGAATGTCAGTTAAAGAAGAGCTTTCTGAGAGTTTAAGGTATATTTAAGAAAATACGAAATTCAGTAGGGCATAATTTTTCTACTTCTGATTTCCAATAGTTCTTGCTTGGATTCTGTGTTCTTTGGTACTGAGAATTTCCATTTCACTTGGAAGCATATTAACACATTACCCTCCAGAGTTTCACGACATTGCTTCACGCCACAGAAAAGGGAACACGGCTTGAAAGGCATCCGCACCAGCAGCATGAAACCACAGTTCACTTTGTGCTGTTCTCTGCTGCATAAGTCTCTGCCATGGGCAGAGTTCAACATTCCAGCATTAAGAAACAATAAAATATGAGCTTCAGATGCTTAAATAAGATACTGCATGTGGGAACAAAATAAATAAAAATAACCCTGTTTTGTAAGAAATACAGATTTCCTGTTTAATATCCAGTACTGCAGCCACTGTTGTGTCAAACAACAAAGTCATCTTAGATTGTTCTTCAGCTGTTAGGTGTGAGAAAAGAGAGATAAAGTCTCAAAGAGAGACACTGGATAACCAGAACTTCACAGTAGATAAAATGCACAGTTTAATGGAGAAAATGTGCAATCACAAATGAGAAAATGGAGGCATTTATCTTTTGTATTTGCATGTGTTTATACAATGACATTCTCCTCTTATTCAAGTGTAAAATAATTCAGCAATCAATAGACATTGAGGTTTTCAGTGACATCCATATAGAATGAGGTTTAAATACAAATATAAATCCCACGTATATTCTGACAAGCTTACCCTCCATAGGCTATAGGACAATAAAATAGAACACAGCAAACAATCTGGATAATGAAGTGTATGATCCATTTTTATTTTCACACACATCAAAGAAATGAGGAAGGGAAGTAGAAAGGTATCATTCTGCTAAGCAACATCATATCTGCATTTCCCCATTACCTAGAAGTGCACTTTTATTCATTAATATTTTATCTCTTAATCGTGCAATTCTGTCTGGAGCCATCCAGCTGGTGAGATAGGCTTAGAGGTTGCCTATACTTTGAAGCATACTGCAGAGCGCACTTCCCATTTGTGCAGGCAGAGCCAGTATTCTGTCACCTCCAGTCATTACTTCTCCTTTGCAGTGACAGCAAATATTCAGCATCAGAAGGACAAAGTGAGCCAGGATCCACTTCTTAGAAGAGGTTTTAATCACTGGCCAGGGTGAATTCTTAGGCAACCCAGATTTATTTGGAGTTCAGATCATGTGCAATAGCAATATGGACAACAGGTGCTGGACACTCCCAGGACATGCCCAGCTCAGGTGCATGTCAAGTAAACACATCAGAGTTACTATGTTCTCCAGCAATTCCAAATAAACTATTATTCATGCCATCTTTGAAGCACCCCTGAAGTGACTTAGCAAGTCCATCAGATTTGGAGTCTTTTCCATGACGCATTTTCAGTTGCTATTACCACAGAATTATAACCCAATCTTTAGTTTCAATCACTATTTCATTTGCATGACAGATCATTCCTCTACTCATGTACTGTATTGTTTAGCTTTGCCTCTGGTAATCTACACTATGTTAACAACATTTTTGAAAATATATGAAAATAGAAGTTACAAGGTAGCTAGGGTGAACCACAATTTTCAACTCCTCCAGAGGAATCAATCATTATAGCTAAAAACTGCACTCAAACAAAACTTCAGAATACAAATAGGAGCTGCATCCCTTCATGCTGTTCTAACAGCACACCAAATAAACACGGGAATATCCACTGGAGAGGAAAAAAATATTGCTCTGTGAAATTATTTTGTGTGACAGGTGCAGATTCTGTGACATAAATTGAAAGACCCCAAGAATTATAATGAGGCTACAAAATATCTAGGAAAAGAGGTGAGAATTCACCTACTCACAATCTTCAATACACTTAAGTTGCCCTTTTAGCTTGCATTTCACGGTTCATTTACAATTAAACACAAAGCCTGTCTTTATTTTTAATACTAACATAAAAAGAGTAAAGATAATCCACACCAAAAAAGGTGGGAGGTGGGAGGGGGTGGGGGG
>NW_010404115.1:149733-159636 GCF_000710305.1 Buceros rhinoceros silvestris | reverse complement strand
TTCGCGAAGCCAAGCCATGATGATATTTTGAGGCCATTTGATCAGAACTAGGAAGATAAGTTAACTGTCTCCATGATCTCTTGTATGATATGAATATTCCTCAAATCTATGTCTTGTCAGATACCTAGTAACCATATTTTCTTTAAACTATCCAGTTCCCTTTTTATCTGCATTATTAAAATGCCTTCTTCCCTCTTTCTTGCAGCAAGCCAAGAGCCCAAGCATGGAGACTTTTCCACTGCAGGAAAAAGCTGTTATACACAGAGTTAGCACTCTTTTACCATTCCACACATAAAATTATGTTATTTCACAGGCCAGTTTGAAACAGGTCTATAGATTTATGGCAGAGATGGTCTAATGTTACATAGAGCACTCAGTATTGTTTTTTTTATATGAGCGAGTTATATGATATTTCCACTGAATGACCTCTCCTATTTAGCTGTATGACAATAATCTCACTGCTTGAAATAATGTCAGAAGATACTATTAACGGTAGAGCAGTCCCACATTGTAAGTTTGAGACAGCTCATTGGCTCACAATCCCTGCAACATACTTCCAGACATTGCCCATTATGTATAACCACAGAATCACAGAATTATTTTGGTTGGAAGAGACCCTTAAGATCATCAAGTGCAACTATTCATCCAGTACTGCCAGGTCATCACTAAACCATGTCCCTCAGCACCACATCTATATGTCTCTTAAGTACCACCAGGGATGGTGACTCCTGGGCAACCTGTTCCAATGCTTTGCAACCCTTTCTGTAACGAAATTTTTCCAAATATGCAACATAAACCTCCCCTGGTGTAACTTGAATTCATCTGGGAGTAAAGCAGGCTCAGTGCAACGTTTGGGTCAACGTGATGGAGAGTGAGATTCATACGGACATAGTGCTAAAGTGTTCATGTACTTGAACTGAATATGGAAAACCGGCCAGCATCTGAGGAGACCTATAACCACTAACTTGGCTACCATTTATCACCTACACAGAGAGAGACGTGATCTGAACCTTGGTTCCGTGCTCATTAACACCAGATCTTTGCACAACTGGATCATCCTCTATACAGAAAGTGATCTGGCTCAGGTATGAGAACTTCACAGTATTTATGTCAAATTAATCAGAGCATACAGAATAGTGTTTATTCTGGCCTGATGACAGCTGCAGGAAGACTGATGATAGCTGATCCAGCATAAAATTATGCTTTTGAAATATATCAAACAAGTGTGAATTGGCCAAATGAGTTTGTACTAGTTCTGCATTTTGCCTGAAGTGGCAATAACATTTTTGGTCTATTAAGTATGCCTTTAAAACTGTTTTTGCCATCTTCCCAACTGCAGTTTATAAAGAAATAGACTTTTTAATTTGTAACTTGCGTATACAGTAGTGGAGCTGTTCACAAAGAAATACACATTTGCTGCTTTGTAATTAAATGCAACCCCCAAAATAATCTCAGCTGAGCAAAATATCAAGTTCAGCTAACAACTTCTGTGACCCTGGGAATGATTCACAAAGGAACTTACCAAGATATTTTTTCACCTAAGTTTTGGTGTCAGGTTTGAGAAGTCAAATTCACAATCCTGCATTATGCAGCTTTTGAAAAGACACAGGTGCCTCAGGACTAGACTCCCCAGTTACTTACACACTAAGAGATCTAACTAGAAATGTAACTGAGATATTTGATTTAGAAGCGCAGCTACTGTAGTCTTCATGTGTGGTCAGGGGATAAGACAGGTACAGGTATAAAGGGCAATTTACCTTGTGGTTGATCGAAACTTGAATTTCCCTATGAAGACAGCTGGCTTTCTTCACCAGTTATGTAAGAAATCTGGAGTGACTTTGCTTCTGACATGCAGTTAATTGCTTAAATAAAATAGCACGGGGCCAGCCCTGGATGGGGCAAGAGAAAATAGCTGACAGCATAGATTCACAAAGGAAAAAGTGGTGGCAGATCATGTGAAATTAACTTGCCTCCCAGAGAAACTAAGGTTTCACTGCCCACCTTACAAATCTCTTCTCCATGAGGCTGGGATTCATGGAACAGTGTTCTTTCCTGCCATTCCCCTCTTTGTGAATGACAAGTTTGCTGTCATCACTGATTTGGGAGTGGTGATATCTTAAAGGGGATAGAGTTGCTGGTGAGCAATGGAGTTAAGAGCATTTCTGTCCTGAGGAAATTCAGCCTCAAACCTCCCATCCAAATGGCATATCTCCTGACATGCCATTTTCCATGTTTCTCTTGACAAAATGTTTCCAACGTGTTGTGTGAAGCATATTCCGGTCTGAATTAAAAGGTGATCCTTAAGAAACTGAACTGGTTGAGATTTTACCTATGCCTAACATAATACTTCCTCTGAGCCTTAGAATGTAATGTGAGATGAGAGAAAAAAAGATAAAATATTAACGCTCTCTCCTATTGCCATTCTTTAAAGTGAACATAAAACTCTCTCTTGATTAATCCCATTTGTAAGGCTTGTAGGGTTGAGAAAGTAAAGGAAAAGGACAAAATGAAAGGTGGGACTATGGAAGTAAACCTCTGGGTTATTTACTTACTTTATTTTTTCCAGATTTAGCTTTTGATTTGTAGGGATGCAACAGCACTGATTAGACTCACTCATTTACCCTCATGTAAAACGTACTTAAGAAGCGGAGTTAAAACAGACCTCTCATATTGGGGAAGGCAGAAGATTATATACATGAAGATGTTTGGGGGTAGGCTTTAGGCTGAGCTTTACCTTCTTTCGTAGTGATTCAACGATGTAAAAACACAATGATACACTGTTCATAAGACTTATTTGTCTCTTCCTCATATTTTTTTTTCACTTTCAATGAGAATTGAGAATTAAGAGTGCTCTTTTTTCTTTTTCTTTTTTTTTTTTTGGTCTTCTGCTCCTGTCAGTTGGAGTTGTTGAAAGGTGCCAGACTGACTGTGCTGGAGATTAAAATCCTTTAATTACTCACCAAACAGGTTATGTGCGGACAAGAAGACATGTAAGCTTCCTCATGCCACCCTGCCGGTGCATGCAACCAAGGTCCTGAGGCCTGAGAGAGAGTCTGCCAGTCTTGCCAAGTGAAAGAAAAGCACAAGACCAGATCTGTACCCGGTGAAATTTAACATTGCTCCAAAACCCTGCCAGCCTTAAGCTCTGTGTCTTTGATTTGATCTAGATATTTGGGGAAAGAAATAATCGGTGGAAATTAGCTCTCTGTAAAAATGATTGGTTATTTCCAAGTAGGAAACTGACTGATACCACTTAAATGTATTAGGTTGCAAATAGTTTTACTGTACTTGCTTAAATGCAGCATGTCTCTAACATTTGATTTGAAGTACCTTCCAGCTTTTTATCAGTCTCCGTAAAATAGTACTTCCTTAAATTCTTATATGTATTTCCGCTTTGCTTAAACCTAAATCCTCTAGTTCTGTTCTCTTCAACAAACTCAAATGGATCATCAAGCTTAATTTTATAATAATCTTCAGCAAGTTTAAATACCTCAGTCATGTCACCTCTTAATCATCTTTCTTATTCTTCCAACACTAAGTAATTATCTCCTCATATGTAAACTCTTCCACCCTATTTATCAACTCAGTTTCTCCGCTCTCTGCTGTCTCGGTTTCTGTTTCCTTTTATATACACTGACCTTATTTAAACAGCATAGGCCAAATTCTAATCTCAGTCACGGCACTCTAAATCCAGAGTAACTGAGTTCAGTAACTCTGGTTTCGATTTGATGTCAACGGATTTAGTTCAGATTTCCTCTCCTATACCTAACCTCAAAATCTAGCATTATGGTGTTTAAAACTCAAATCTCAAAATGCCCTCGTGTTTTTGCCATGGACTCTCTTTTGAGTCCAGTTAGCATTTTCTTGACTCCTTTAAAAAAATATTATATGGGAAATTTAAGTGGAGGGGGCATTTTTACTTCTTTTCTGCTTTGTTTGATGCTTTTTCAGTTCTTGAAATCTCTGTTGATAAATGACCACCTAAAGTAATGTGAACATCTCATGTGGAAGTTCGTGTCTTTTCATGTGTTTTGAGAGTTTCTTTCCAAGACTTCATAATAAACTCTTGGGAATGCCACAAATTCTGACTCCTTCTCTTTTACCTACACAAATTTTCTGAAACTTGCTTCCTTACATGTAGATAAATACCAGCCGACTTTCTCTCAGAGTGGCCCAAACTTGAGAAAGCAATCCAAGACAGATTTGTTGTCATATGATGTTCAGATATTATACTACCAGCAAGTGTGTTAGGAAGTAGAGACTGGAATAGATTGGCAAGAAATTTGATTTTTCAAGGCTACAGATGTGCCAGGACTTTTTTCTCTTTCATCATGCTCTGCTTTTCCTAATTTGTTATTTGATTTTAATGTAAAAATGAAAACCTAAAGTTCATCCTCTTTTAACAACAATATCTACTATGAAAATCATCGTTACTTTCTCAGAGGGGTGAAGTGCCCCTGATATGTTTATATGATCATGTTTTTAGCGGCAAGAGGAATTTACAGGAAATCAAAATGATGACATAGAGCGGTTTCTCACCAAAGCAGATTCTTGACTGAAAAAACAGAACAGCAAATCTTGGTTATGCAAGAAGATTTGTTCCTAGCATTTTCTAGAGGTTTTAAGGACAAATGCTTTCAAAAAAGTATTATCCACTCTTCCAGTGCTGTTTTACCATCTAACTATTTGATGGCACCAGCCTGTTGAAGGAGCTCCTTGTTGGGTTCAGCGGTCCTGCTCTATACTCTCTGCTGAGTTCCTCCTATCCAGTAGGAAGCTAAGAATTTGTTTCATTTCAGTTTGTGCTCCAAAGAATAAAACAAATAACTCTGCTTATACTGGCATTACAGGATTCCCCATACGCCTGGAGTTTGCTAAGAGAGACACAGACCTTGTGAAGGTCCTGAGAAAGCTCACACTTTAGACACAAGGTTAGTTTACAAATGGCTGAAATGAATTCAAGCTTTTCTTCCTGCATTTTCCCTGGATATTTTATTACTGCCCATCAAAAGCATACCTCTCATGGGACAGGGCTGGTAGAACAACCTGCAGAAAAGTCCTCACTGACGTGAAGGTGAAAGCAACTGTGCTAACCTATACTACTACTTGAGCCACACTCATTGATTTGGGTGCTGACAAACCTGTGTGATGGTCTGTTCCACTAATGAAATAGTGGGGGCAGTGACCCGCAGCTGATGAGCGTGGTTGCACTGCTGGGTTTAAGACTGCACATGAAAAACCAGGTCCTGCTGCTCCCTTCCATAGAAACCTCTAACCACTGAAAGCCTGCTCTCTGCTCCTAAGGCCTTTCCAGGTACGATTGGTTTTACGTCTATGTATTTCATCTCAGAGAGCCACAAAGTGTTTTACACGCTAAAGGAAATCACTTTGTCAATCGACTGCTGAGGAGAAACATGGCAACTCGTTAACAATGCACAGCGATATGGCACAACACCTGCTGCCCTCAAATGAAGGAAAAATAATCCTAGATCCAATTGAATCTTCAGGGAGTTATTTTTTAAGTAGGGAGAATGCAATTACTCAAACTTCATCACTGTTCTACACAACGATTTTTAATTACCTTGCTTTTATGTCTCTTGTGCAACTGCTCACCTCTAGGATCGTGCCTCTTCTTTTCTGCTGACAAGGAAGGGAAACTGCTGAATGTACAACCGGTTCTGCAGGCTCCTTTCACCTGGGTCTGAGCAGGTCATTATCTCAATGTGTTAATTCTCCAACCACCTCTGTGAAAATGGGAGATGGTATTCCCCCGTGTTACAGCTGGGAAACTTGAACATTAAATGACTCGTCAAAGCTTATACAGGAAGACTAGGACAGAGTATGCACTCTATTTCTTGAAATCTACGACAGTGCCACTAACCCTGATTCTCCCTTTCTCTCTGAATCATGAAAACATCTTCTGTTACAGTTTTCTCTGAAGTCAGTTACCGATATACCTTTTATACTCATATACACAGTACAAAATCTGAGGCCTCAGCCTAAAGTTGTGATATGCTTAGATAACCAAATATAATTATTTATTTCTTTAAGAATCTATGTTTAAGAATCTGAAATAATAAAAAAATTAACAGGAGAGAAAAATTTGTCTTTATAATAGTTTTAAACATTTTTTTCATGTGGCAAATTCAACCACTGGCCATGATTTCTGCCCCAGTGCGTGAAAGAGGAATATGTACCTTTTATTTCTGTTGAAAAGTTTCCTTGCTTGTGTAGCTATAGACTGAGGATGCTGAGGCCCCTTAACCCAGAGAATGTCTCTGTTTTTCAGAAGTCTGGTAACATTCGTGCACTGATTAACATATATTTTGCTCTTCCCTCCATGTGGATGTGTTCTGAGCTGCCCCTTATTTGACCTTTTTCTTTATTGGGATGCTGATTATATCTGTTGTTCTACTGAAAAAGTAGACATTCATCACTCTACTGCATGAAGCTTCCTCCGTACTGACTGACCTCATCGGAGCTTTGTTCCTCCAATAAATAGGTATTTATTTGCAGTCTTAAAGAAAACCACCAAAAGTGAAACAGAGAAACTCAGTCCATGTACTCTCAAAATATGTTAAGAAGTTACTTAAAAAAAAATGACTGTGAAGTGCTCATAAAAAAAAAATAAATAGTGTGGTGTTTCTTTAGTAGAAATACTGTACAGCAACGTTTAAAACATTTCTCCAAGTCATTACATATGATAAAGAGGACTTAGCTCTGAGCAACATGAACTATAGATTAAGTATTTTTTTCACTAAGTACAATAGCAATTAAAGTGCAAAGGAGCACATTAACAAGGGGATGTCCTTTGGATATACTTGGCCAGCAGTTTACATAGAAAGATGGTTGAAAGGTCAAGATGCCTGTAGGTCTTACATGAGGCTGACCACATGTGCCTCAACTCCTCAGATGTTAGATGGGACTAGCAGTTCTGAGGGGATGCTGTGAGGTTAGCACATCAAAGCGAGGCACTGAAGTGGGAGGTCATGCACATACCTAAGATGTATATCTAGAAAGATAAAACTTCATTGTGGCCACAATTTTTCACAGGGCAATTCAGAAAGACCAGCCGTGGAACAAAAGCACATTAAATCTTGTCTGTCTGCGTTGTCATCAGGTATAGTGAGAACATTCCCCAGGGGCTTTATCACTTCCAGAATTTTCTCGTCTCTCAGGCCCATATCCCAGCTCCTGTGACTAAAGCTATGGTTTGGAGAACCTTTGAGGGCCTCAGAGATATTGATATAACTTGGATTTACAGTCCTGTGACTTGCAGAAGATGTGGATGAGTAGCCAAACAATGTGTATAGTAATAGTTATTATAACAGCACAGCATGTTAAATTTTCAATAAAATATTTTCTTCTACTGTATGTCACCCAAGATGGGCTGTATTGCAGGGCTTGTGATCAGAGGAGAATAGAGGAGATCAGAGGAGACAAGAATACAGAGTAACCAAAATGACTCTGCAGGGCAGCCAAGCGAATTCCTACCCAGGGGGAAGAGGGATGGAGTGAAGGGAAGGTAGAGGGGAAAAAGGGTGTAGAACAGAGATTCTGCAACAGTAATATGTTGTCAGATCCTTCCATTGGCAGCCAGGTAACAAAGGATTTTGTGACCTTCTGTCACTTGTGTAAAGAGAAGTGCATGTACAGAGTGACAGCAGCTTGGGTCTAAGGTTCTCAGGCCTCTCTCTTATTATCAGGCAACGGACATCACATGCTTTCTTGGGTATTGTTTGTAATAAAGTCTTATCCCATCTTGTTTACATCTGATGCCTTTTCAGCACAGACCATTCTTTTAGTCTTAAAACATACCCTTGTTTTATGCTTTTTTTGTTATGTGATGAGTGGAGACATGTAATGCAAACTTTTCATTTCATCCATCTTTATAGCTGTATTCAGTAACCAAGCTTGATTATTAAATTTGAGCCTTATTCTGCATCAATCTACTCCTGTGCTATGTTCTCAGGCCAAGTCGACGAAGCAGACTATAAACCAGATGTGATTCTTAAGTTTTTCAGGACTTAATTTTGCCACTTGGTTTGGATCACAGAGAAGTTTTCAGTCTACAGTCTTTGATGCCTTATGTTTGCATTCATAAAAATTATATAGAAAGCAATAAAAGAGTGATAAGGCCTTCCAGTTTTACCACCAAATGGAAAAATTGTCCACACAAAGAATTTATAACCATCTTGTAGCAATTTCTAGGATCTCAAATCATTTTAGATGATTATGCATTAGAGATGTTGAAAAGAATGTAAACCTACCAGTTTCTATGCAAGAATCATGAGAACTAACTCTGTTTCCTGCTTTTATATACCAAAGGCCTGTCTTCAAACCCCACTTACATGTTGAGATACGTTGATTTCAATAGGACAACTTACGTGAGTAGAGAAGATTTGAACGAATGAGAGTTTCAAGCATGGGATATAAGATCAAGAAGCATGAAAGCCTTTCAGTTAATTCACTTCAGCATCACTAATACTGAGTGACTGAAAAACTTCAGTTATGATTAATGATGAGATTTTTTCTCAAAAGATAAAATCAAGATTCTTTGTACGTCTTTCTGCCTGTTTTTAAAATGTGATAGTTACATCTAAAACATCTTTTAAAATATTTGTCATGTAAAAAACCATGAATATTCAAACCCTAAAAACTGGCAAGAGACAGATTTTAAGCCAAGTTTTCTAGTCATTGAACGTTGTATGGGAAGCTTCCTTTTGGAAATGGCTGTATTTAAAACCATGAATGCTTCCAACTGTTTTTTGTGTATGAAAATTTTGTAACAAGCCAACAATTTTATTATGTTTTATCCTATAAGGGTTAAGAAATATTTAGTTTGTAGAAAAATGCAATGACTTTGAAAGGAAAACTTGGAACCATCAAGGATTAGAGCAACAAGTAGCCTCCTATTAGACATCTGCACCATCCCCCCATCTTTCACTAGCATCCTTTCGGTAGACAATATAATTTTTGTCTCAACAATTTAAACCCACTCAAATGTGAATGTAAATTAAGAAACATTGATGCACGGAAGGAAAAATGACACTAACCTCTACATTTGATATGATAGTGCTTTCACTTGATGTTGCATACGGTTTACTTGTGGTAATAAACTCTTTGCACAATAAGTGTTGTTGAAATACCCTGCTATTAACAGTGCTATATCATGCACTTAATGAATGCTAAGCAATGGAAATAATAAGGCAACTTACAAATACTTAAACAGAAAGAAGTTGCATTTCCTCACATATATAGGGTATGTTCTGATCCATTTATGCTTCTTCTGAGTTCTGCTGAAGCATGAAAAAGGTTGTAAATCATATTTGACATACATCCCATGGGTCAGCCAACCACTCTTCTAAGATAGCTGAATGGAATGGGAATAACTGCTTTCTGGAGCAGAATATGAAAAAAGAACTGTGGAGTACTGTGCCAGGCAGAAAACCGTCACTTAAAAATGATCAGCATCTTAAATTCAGGTACTTGCACTTCTTTTTTTCAAACCAGGTGAGGAAACCGTAGAACAGAATGCACAGTGGCAATCATCCATGAACTTTAACATTGTCATGGGCCCCAACAGGGTCGGAGACTTCTTCAGGGGTGCGAGGAAGGTGTCACTGGAATGAAGATCTGCCAGAGAGGCAACTGGTCCCATCAGTTCTTATTTTTGAGGACCAAACAATATCTTCCACCATTTAAAATTCAGGTCCCTCTCCTGACTCACAGCATGAAGGTGCAGATATTTTATGTATTCATGTGACTAGACGCTCTTTGAGGAAGTATTGTAGAAAGGGTGAGATAGAGCTGCTAAACAATTCCATTTATGTTGTATGCACTGTATGAAATTACTAATGCAGACCCAGTTCTGCCCCCAATGAAGATGATGGCAAACTCTTT
>NW_010404115.1:130516-149619 GCF_000710305.1 Buceros rhinoceros silvestris | reverse complement strand
CTCTTTCCCAGACCAGTGGGACTAGGATCAAGACATGACAGTGTTTGGTGTGCCACCCTCTCAACCCCAGAAGCATATGACGAAGATGCTCGCACGTACCCAGGCAGAAATGTTATGACATTCAGTGCATCTGCAAATGGAATGGCTGTGTTTGCACCTGCTCTTTTGTCTAGGCTGCCTTTTCCTATTTCAATCAAGTTCCGCCCATGTCCTCTCTTTTCTCTGGTTCTTAGGCATTTGCTACAACCAAGAGAAAAGAGCAGCCTGACACTTTCGATGAAGGGCTGCAAGTCGCTATTTGTTTGAAGTGACCAAAAGTGATGACAGCCAAATAAAAAAAAAAAAAAAAAAAAACCCAACCCCCGCGGTTTCAAAAGGCAGACACTTTCGATGAAGGGCTGCAAGTCGCTATTTGTTTGAAGTGACCAAAAGTGATGACAGCCAAATAAAAAAAAAAAAAAAAAAACCCAACTCCCGCTGCTTGCAAAGTGCATCCATCCTCTCCTGCTGGCCATACTGGTACTGGCCATGCCAGGAGCCGGTACCACAAGTCCCTGGGAGGCACAGCATCTATCCCATGTTGCCTTCACGTACTGCTGCCCCTCAAACACTAGAATCAGGATACAGAAAATCACAGATACTTGCATGCACGCACGCTTGCACATATGTGTATGTGTAACCGTGTAGATGAATATTAACGCATTAACTCATATGTAGATGAAGAGTAATCAGCAATGTCATGACGTCATGGGGGCCTGTAATTGCACATCAATCTGGACTCTGTGCCTTGATCTGCAGGCTCGCATTATTGGCAATAACATTTCTGGTGTAATCATGCATATACTTCGTATTCCTCTGGCCAGGATGAAGCTGTAGGAGCTAATGTATTCTGAGTCAGACCAACTGCCGCTCATGAAGGGAAAAAAAGACTTGCTTGAGTAACCGTAATAATTGGAAAATTATTTTGATAGCCTGAAACAATCTAATATATTACAGAATTTTATTAAAATAATATCAAATCAAATTAACTGCTATTCCATAATGAATTAGGTAACAAGGTAGGCAGATATTAATCGGCCTTGGCTCCCAGGCAGGGGAGCCAGGAATTTATTAGCTCTTGTGGCTTGTGTGAGGGTGAAGACAGAAATCAGTATCACAGGCTGCAAGGGAAGCCCTTGAGACAGCTGAGCTTTTACTTTTTTCTCACTTTCACTTTATAATCCATCATTAAACACTTGTATTTCTTTTATGTGGGGTCTTATGAAATTTTTAATTTTTTAATTGCTTTGTGATTTAATAATGAGGATTTTCTGTGTATGTGTGTGTGTGCATAGCATATGTAACTCAGCTGCCAATATTAGAATTAACTCACCTTTGTCCACTTAGGGCTAACCTTTATGAAAGAAAGAAGTCATTTTACAACTTGTCTAATTACTAGCAGAAGGATTGCCAAGTTCATGGTCATCGTAGCATAAATAACTGGGTTTAATCTGCTACCAGATCTGTCTTGTCCTATCCTATCTTGTCCTATCCTATCCTATCCTATCCTATCCTATCCTATCCTATCCTATCCTATCCTATCCAAAAGGGTGAATGGAGGAACAGTGGGCAGAAAGCATGGAATGAGGGGCAAATAAGGTGTGGTGTCCTACAGTGAGATCTTAGTGGTAGTTACACTACATAGGAGATGATGAGGGTATGCCTGTTCAGTCTTTTTTGTAGTCATTGGAATTTGCTATGATCAGCGCTAACTTTATTTCATGCTGCTTTGTGTGCGCTGCCACCAGTTCCTGGCAGGGTGATAGTCCTAGCAGCTGCACGAGTAGCAGAGGGATGGAATCGGACTTTTTGTGCTAAGTCTCTGTTTGTACAGAGAGATAGATCCCCCTTAGTCCGAACTACGACAGGTAGAGTTACAAATCACGTCAGTACTAGCAAGAAAGAAGACACTTATTTGATTAAAAAAATCTCATGAGAAAAAACAAATTTTGGAGCTGGAGCTTATTGAGTCATGACAATAAGTGAATCTGGACTGGTGTGTTCTTGGAAGGGTGGCTGTTTTGGGTGGTTGACAGAATAACAGCAATGGATATAATAACAGAGATAGCAGCAGCGGGTAAATTGAGCAAGAGAAAACTGCCAGCAAAATCAGATCTCCCTTTCCTTGGAATAAGCTGATTTGGAGTCACAGATTTGGAAAATGGGTGAGGAAATGAAACTGAGAGGAAACACTTATTTCTCTGAAATATCCTCTAGATATTGGAACAAAAACTGTATCCTGTCCCAGAAGAGAACTGAGGGTTGTTAGTGGGACCTCTCAGCCAAAAGGAGGATATGAAGCTGGTGTTGCACTTCCATTCAACATTTAAAAAAAATGTGTCTAGCTTTAGTTTTCGTGTATTTAAAGGCAAAAATGGACCAGGGCTGCTTGCTGTTTCCAGAAGTCCTGCCTCTGAGCAGGGCCAGCTGGAGTAATTTTTGTGGTCCTGCTTGGAAGGAGGAGGAGGAGAGAGTGATACTTGTGCTGTTCTGAAACACAAGCTCTTTGTGTTCCACCCCATCTTTCTTTCTGCAGCTTTTGTCATAATTCTGGTCTGTGCAGCCTTTAATTCATAAACAATAGGCATTCCCAGCACTTATTTTTTCTATTCTCAGTTTGTGTCTCTGGAAAGAAAAACAAAACAGAGAAGGTCAGAAGAACATAAGCTTCCAGCACCCTTTCCAGACATGGCACAAGTTTGATTGAGCCTAGCAGGGTACATGAGACCAGAGAATTCTGTATTGCAGGGCAGCACCAGGCCTTTTGTCCGTCACACTTTCTCCTTGATTATTTCCTGCCTACTTTCTTTTCCCTCAGTTGTCATTTTCATTTGGACAGGGAATTTCTTGAACATTCCAGGGAAAGTCAGGGAGAAGTGATGGAAGTACCTGTCCTGGCAGCAGCTGGGCAGTAGAAGGTAACTTCATCATCTATGTGCCAGCCATTTAACCATTCCACATGCATGTTAGCAGAACATGTTGCTCTTCAGGAACTTGCCTTAGGGCTGGATAACTTAGATTTTTTTCAGTCAAAACTGGATAAGGTCAAAGTAAAACATGTCCACTTTGGGAAATACTCACTGATAGTGAATACACACTGAAAGTGTGTATCTGCTGCAACTGCAGTTTTTCAACAGAGAAAGGAAAGAAAGGATAACATGTTCCTTAGAGAGACGT
This sequence comes from Buceros rhinoceros silvestris, assembly GCF_000710305.1. Classification (NCBI taxonomy): domain Eukaryota; kingdom Metazoa; phylum Chordata; class Aves; order Bucerotiformes; family Bucerotidae; genus Buceros; species Buceros rhinoceros. The sequence goes on along the minus strand of NW_010404115.1, from coordinate 146,403 downwards.
ATTTTTCTGGTGTTAGTGAAATCACTTACATACTGACCTCAGGCCTTTGAACTAAAAGCCCAGCTCTTACCCTAGATGAGAAACCCAGTTTTTGTCCCGATAAATGTAGGTCGAGGGCTTTACTCTAACAACTGTTTTTCAAATATAAAAGCAGTTCTAAAGAAAAACACCTCTTGGCATTACAATTGACTTTGGATTTTTGGCACATAAAACAAGTGGAAGAACGTGCCTGTTTGATGACATGGGTTGTTCATTGTGTATTTTAGAAATTACATTTATGACAATTCATGCCTCTCTGTTTACTTTAACAATTGTCATTTCTGGACATGATAATCTACACCTATGTAAAGAAGACTTCACAAAGACTGGTTGAAGACACAGTTCCTTAAGCTTCCCGACCCTACTACCTACACCCTACAAGACACAGGTCTAAGCTGAGAGCCATGAGGTAAGTACACAAGAGTACTTACCTCAGTAAGTACAAGAGAGCAGGGTTGAAGGGAGGAGCTGAAAGTTGCCCGCAAATTGGAGTTTATATTTCCACTGCTGCACTGGGGAGCAGGGCTGGGAAAGCTCCAGTGGGAAGCTCCAGGCTGTCTCTCCCTCAGTTTGCCCAGCAGCCTCCTGATAGCCCCATTCGGTTCACGGCCATGTAGCAGAAACCTGGAGCCTCAAGACCTGCAGGATGCAAAACTGGCGCTTGAAAATACCCAGTTGTGAGACAGCTACATATCTTGACTTAAAGAAATATCTGTACATGTTCTGAGGTATTAACACTCACCCTTTGGAGGTGCAGTAACATGTGGGCCTTTTGTTTTTAATGCTTTGCACATAAATAGATCCAAAATGAAATTAACAACTCCCTGGTTGATAATTACTTCAAAGGGAATGAGATCTGATTTATACAAGCCCACTGGTTAAGGAGATAAATAAAAGACCTTAAATTAAGAGTGAGGGGAATAAAGGTCAAATGCATAATTGTTGAGATGCATGTGAGGAAAAATTGGCTTTTTGGCTGTATCTTTTTATAGAAATATATAGTTTTAAAAGTCATAGTATGGTAGTGTGAAATAGAATACTTTTATTAAATATCGTATCGTTGACTGAAATAATGCACATCTGAGAGTTGCAGGCACTGATTAAAATTAGTTAATGAAGATTTTGTTTTTGCCATCTCCTTCCAAAAGTTAAGAGATGTTTTGGTTTGCCTGCTTTGCGAGTTACACAAAGGTGAGAAGGTTTGTTTCAGCCTGATGGAGATGAAAGAATAACAGAAGGCTTCTAGGGGATTAGTGATGGAGATTTGGGAGGCATCTGCCTGGGGATCCAAATGTGTTAACTTTACAAGGACCCACAAAACTGAAGCCTGGATTGGGCTCAAGTCATGTTTCACACAATTCTTTCTATCACTTTGAGCTCTGTGTCGCTAACCTCTTTCAGCTCTCTTTGGGGTTTAAAGTGAATTTAAATGCAATAAAGCCAAGAAACTCTACCTAAACAAATTATCTTCTCAGTTCTTGCCATTCGTATCTCGCTCCTAACTTACCTCATCCTGTTCCTTGTACAAAGCATCCACGTAACAAACACAACTTCTACAAAGAATATTAAAACTCTCTTGAAATAAGCCAGATGGACGAGTGAAGGATGAGGTAAAAAACTATTAAACCCATTGATACTGGTGTGAAATCTCACCAGTTCCAAAGTTTTTGAAGCTTCTTCCTGCTTGTTGCCTATTCATTAGCCCATTCGATACAAGTCATTTCAACCTGGTTCCTGTTAAATATGATCAAAAGCCACCATCACAGTTGACAAGTCCTATAGCAAAAGAAGCCACACAGCACTGAGCTGCTGGTGTACAGAAGGGCATGAATACCCTCTCAGCTGTAGACCCCCAATTGCAATTATTAACTCACGCACAAGTAGGCTTGGTTGCACAAATACCACCCTATCACAGCTATACCAAGCCCATGAGAAAAGCAATCACTAAGGCTGCAGCAGTGGGAAGATCTGGCCACGTTTAGTACTAACAGATCTCTCATGCATTGGTGGATTGCTCCTTCCCAGGTTAAAAGGCCTCAAATTACCGATTTTCTTATCTGTTCAAGCATTTGAACTGTCAACAGAGCTAGTCAGATGTTAAAAGTTAGGGAGTTATTTAGGTGTTTTGGAGGCTGTGGGACGTTCTGCTGTGGAGCATGACTGGGTGGTGTTGCTGTAATGCTGTCAGGGGCCATTTTGTTTGTCTTCTGCAAGCTGCAGGCTTCCATTAAGATAATGAATAGTGGAATACAATGTGCTTGACTAATGCATCTCCATAAAGGGGTAGTGCTTTAAAAATAAGAGTCTGAATTCTCACTTACACTGAGGCCATTTTACATCATTCTGGCAAGTGTAAGAGGTCTTTCAAGTGGGTGTAGAAGTAACTTATGGCCTGTTTACATAGCCAGATCAGTGTGAAGTGACCTTCATGTAAATGACAACCAGGCCCTGAATTGTTAAGTTACTTTTTTTAAAGATCCAAGTTGGCCAAGGATGCTTTAAGAGGGGAACTGAAGTGTTTCTCTTTCTTTCTTTTTTTTTCTTCTCAAATTAGTCAAATGAGGTTGATTGCTTTAAAGGATGGAAGAGTTCACCACGGCTCCAGAAAAACATCAAGTATGAGAGCCTAGATTATGTCAGAAGACATGCAGCAGCCCACGCATTAGACTTGAAATCTGTGCTCGCACCTGCCCCGACTCATTTTTTTTCCCTTTGCATTTATTGAGATGACACAATGTCAACAGAATTCTGCAAACTTTATGACAAAATTGTGACAGATCTGCAATGGCAGAATGACTTATGGAAATGTTGAAGTGGCTTCTCAATCAAGCCTCAGGATAGCTTGTGACTCCATTGTCTCGGAGGTCAGAAGTCAGATTCCACCGAGGAGAGACGTCACTTGATTCTGGTCCAACTTCCTGCCATATGCTGAAGGTGGGAGGGGGAAATCAAGGCTTTTAATTGCTCGATCCCTATGTTTTCTCATCTACATTCCCCAAGCTAAAAATGCTTTCCATAGCACACTCAGTTGTTTGCAATGTGGTCTGATAAGTTTTTAAATTGCTTATGATCGGATTCCTTATGTTCTTGATTCTTTTCAAATTGTTTACCATTACCCAGACAAAATAATGGACTACCATGGACATAAGCAGGTAGGTAATACTGGTTTGGTAGCATTTCACTTACAGTTTATACCTGTGGAAATAACCTCACAAAGTATTAGAGAATGATGGGTCAGACCTGTTGCATGCTGTGAATCGGACAGCTTGAGCAGGCTATCCAGGCATGGATGGATGGGCAGAGGCTACCTGTGGTATCTTGCTTGCCCTGTTAGAGAATGTCTCTTAATTTCCATCGCCTTTGGTAGAATTTCTCTTGCTTTTTCAAATGTACTTTTTAATGTGTTTTTTCTAAAGTGGTAAATATGCATTGAGAAAGAAACTGCATCTTTATTACATATATTCTTCAAATTATGTATAAAAATATGGTTGGAGAGCTCCAATCTATTGAGAACACAAACCTACTGTTCAGTGAGACTGACAAGAGGGAGCCACTGAACCCAGTGCTCTGGACTCTGTTTTATGTTTATTTTAAATACTGCATCCAGGTTCACAATTTAACTCTAGTCAGCTCTCCATGGACTACAATGGCCCTCAGGCTGCTCCTCTGCTGCAACCAGCTAAACCTATCCGCCACAGCAGCAAGATTGAGATGCTTGGCAGTGCAGCTGCGTTACCAAGAGGGATTGGAACCAGACAGACAGGCTTTTGTTAGCAGTTTGCACTGTAATAATGGCTCAGCAACTGAGACAAACCAAGCAAATCAGCCAGACAAAAGTCCCTACTCACCTGCCTGTTTCTTCTGCTGTCTCCTGCACGTCAAACAGGGTGTTGCACCTGAGGTACATTAAATGTGATTCTATGAGTGCTGAAGATCTGATGTATTTGGAGAGAGAGCCCATGTTGCCAGTTTGTGCTGGCAACATTAGGAACTGCTCCTTTATTTTCATTCCCAGCAACCTTAGTTCACCAGCAGACTTGGCTACTGAGATGCAGTGAAAGGAAAAACTGTGAGCATAGACCCATTTCAGTGGATTTCCTTTAAACAAACCTCTTCACAGTTCACTGAAAGAACTTAAGGAAACTCAGATGCTATGCACAACTTCAGTGTGGCAGGTGGGTACCATGACTGCTTCTTGTTTATATTTAATGACATTATGGTACCATTTGTTTATTCAAAGATGAACTCCTGTGCTCAGTCAAACTTTAGACACATTTTTAAAATATAAACCAGTTTGACAATCATGTATCTGTGTCTATTTTCCTCCATAAATAGTTAATAATTGAAGATAAATGTTTGTAAACAAGACATTGTTTCCTCAACATCCATTTTCTTCTCTTTCGCATTTGTACTAACAGGTCATCATAAGCAGAATTCTGGTTTTAGTATTTTATTTTGGAATCTCTTTTATTTTCTTTCGGAATGTCCATGACCAAAGAACTCAATAGATGAATTACAAGCATTCAGCATTAAGCATATAAAAGGAGAGAAGGACAAGGAGGAAAACATTCACACATGAGTTCAGTCTTCTGACATGATTGAAAAAGAAAAAAAAATGAAAGAAAAAGATCCATTCTTCAGGCAGTGCCAGAATGAGAAGTAAATATGGTGTAGAACTATTTTTTTAACCCAGTAACTGGTCAGGAAAAACAAAAGAGATTTACTTCAGCTGGCTAAAATACATTAGAGCTGTACCTGTTTCTCTTCACTCTGATTTTAGCATTTGTTAGGAATACACTGGTTTTCCCAGATAAAACCTATCCTGATTCAGCTGCAGTGTCCCAGAGCCTCCTGTTTCTCTCTTAAACACTATTGGAGAACTGCTGCAAGTCTGGCCAGTAATAAAATGAGAAAAATGAAACAGAGTGCTACAAATCTTATTTTGAAATGAGACTGTCTGAAAACCAGAGAATTCAGTACTTTTTTAAAGACATCAACACATTTCTGCTCATCCAGTGTGAACCAGAGACATTTTGAAATCTTTTTTTTTTATATGGAAGATTATGCTCAGGTCCTTGCTCTGAATCAGTTTGAACTGAGATTTATCAAATATTCATTGTAAAAGACAAAATCGAGCAGAACAAGGATCTGAACCTGTAATTCCTTCATCCCATATAAACATCCTATCCTTGTCAATAGTTCCCCCTGGTTGTGTGCACAGCCTCCGCTCTCCCCTGTTATCAGCATAAATACTGGAAGCATTTGGGGTCTTTAATATCCTGCTGTTGGTCCTTTTTGGCTGTCTATCTTTCCTGCTTTTTCCCTCTCCTAAATAACAGTTTTGAACCTGAAGAAAAAATGGAGTTGGATCAAAGGGAAGGAAATGCCTGAAATGTAGCTGAATTTCCATAGAAATACTGTATTTTCATTCTATTTTTGACTAAGCTTAAAGGTTAATATTCAAAGCATTAGTAAAGTTTTCACCATTCCTTTCCTGTATGCCTAAACAGATTGTCAGTATATGGAGAAGCATCCAAAAGTTACTAGTTTTTGACAATATTCACGGTGTCTGGTGCCTGATAAAAGTAAAGATTTCCAACAACAAAAATATGCATATCACTTTATTTTTAAAGGTGTTACTGCAGAGAAGACACTGTTTTAAATTGCGTGCTGTTGGGGACAGGACAATATGAGGGTGGATTCAGAAATTCGTTTGCTTCCAGCATACTGCTCTCCTTAAATATACCATTTCCTGTTCTGTTCCTAGAGGACCTTATGTGCTATGGGACCCAATTGCTGATATACTGACTTCTTCCCTGAAAGGTGCTGCGTGCCCGTGACTTTGTTACACGTCAATGGCACTGAGCACTGCTCAGCCTCTCCTCAAATGGAAACTTGAGAATTTCAGGAGTGATTCAATACTTCTGTGGGAGACACAATAAATACCAACAACACAGGGATGCAGGAACAGCTCCTGCCTAAAACCATGATGTGATGGGACGATTGACTGGGTGCTGGGGTTTTTTTTTTCGTTTGTTTCTTTGTTTTGTTTTGTTTTGTTTTTTGAGGCTTTTCTGCTTTGTCATTTTTAGGTGTACCAGTACTTTTTTAATACCATGCTGCTAGAAACTGCAACGTTGTAAGAGCACTAGCCATCTCTTAGCTTTGTGTTGCACCAGGTGCAGAGTCAGTCTAGAACTCTTAGTGTTACATACAGACAAAAATAAGGGTGAAAATCGTTCCTAACTTTCAAGTCATATCCTGGATACATTAATTTTCTGTTTCAGATGGTTACATCATCCTTTTCAATCAGAAGAGTGGACTCTAGCACTGGACCTGCCATATGTTATGTCTACACTTTCAAAATGATTACGTCTGTCCAAAATGAAAGCCTCTGTCAACTCACCTTTTCCTGTTTCCTTGGAGACAGTGGTGTAATATTGGGCAACAACGCTAATCCAAAAATTATTTAAATAGTCATTTAAACATTTATTATTTTATAACCATGTGTTAAAATTTAAACATATTTGAAAACTATTCTATATGCCTCTTTATTAACTCTATACCATCAATAGCTGAACTGGAAGGGGTTAATAACTTCTTCCTAATTTTCTTTTATAAATATGTGATTAGCTTGAATTATCAGGAAGGCACAATAGCTTTATTCTTCCTGTCAACTATGTGCAGAGTAGTTGGGATTAGTAATCTCCAGGGATCAGGAGCTGATTTCGTGAAGGCAGGCAGTCGGACGGCTAACTTTTGAACCTAAGAGGGCTTTTCTGGGCAAGGGTGACAGCTGCAGCATCTTTAGCCTGGATTTGAATTTGAATTCTATCTACCAGTGCAGCAATGCTATGACTTGGCAATATGTTATATTAATCTTTGTGACACAAATGTCGGGGGCTTTTTGTTACATGTCCTCAAAGAGATTTAGGTAATTAATGTTAAATTGATGATATAAAACCTCCATTCTATCTCTCTTACTAATTCTGATCTACTGTAAATAGACAGAAATATTCACAAGCCAATAATCCCAATGCTGTTTGGGGGTTTTGATTTCTTTTTTATCACGAATGTGAGGTCAATAGTTGCTGTAAGATATTTGTCTCTGATTCTGAAAGAGTTTATATTGAAAGCACATTGAAAAAAATAGGGATGGGACCTGAATGCATTCTCCTGCTGGGAAGGCCATGTACTGTTTCATACTGTAGGCTTAAGTGAGAAAATGGGCCAATGTGTCAGAATTTATCAGCTTTTCAACACAGTTGTGGGCTATTAAATGTTTATGTAGCAGATGGGAACAGTGGAGGAATACAGTGCATAGCACACATGCCAGGTTGGGCCAAAAGGAAAGGCAGTTCTCCAGCCTTTTCCCTTTGCTATACTATGAACCTAGGACCCTATTGTCCGGAGGCAAAAAAGCTACCTGCAGAGATATCAGCAGTATGGAACAAAACAAATTACAGTGAAGCACAAATACTCTGCTCTGCAGAGAAGTTTTTCTAAGTCCTTTAGGCTTTTTGTCCATTAGGCTCAGTCTTGGAGAAATGTTAAGCAATTATTTTAGGTGAGACTAGAGCATAGAGATCAAGTAAAAGAAGTAGATTAAATGAGTGGAATATTTGAAATGAACTTACTGACAATGGAATGCAATGGGCCAGAGAATTGATGAGAAATGCAAACTATGAAAATCCCATTTCTTGGGAAAGTTAAGGTGTAATAGTATATACAACAGGGGAGAGTACTCCTGTGCTAAACAGGAGCTCATATCTGAAAAGAATTTCCATGGCCTTATGCTTGATATGTGTATTTTGTTAGGAACTGGGATACATTTTTCTCAACGGGAAAGAGCTCAGAGAGAAACCTCTGCCTGAGTTTTTCAGTCGATTAGCATATTCTTTAATTAATGAATTAAATTAAAGAATTAAACTTGGGCAATTGGTGAGGATAGATAGCAGTGCTGTAAAATTTACACTTTGGGGATCCTTTTGCTCTGGACCTTTCCATCCTAAATGATTGGTTAATAAATCTGACTAATGAAGCATGCAGATAAAAGGTAAAATTTTCAAATGCATCTAATTGACTTAGAATCCAAAGCCAATGGGATTTATTGTTCTTAAGACATTTAGATGCCTCTAGAAGTTTTACTCATCTATTCCATTGTTAACATTGATAAAATAATGAACATTTATAGTCCACAAGGGGGGGTGTGGGGTGTGTGTAGAATTAAAACTAAAAATAAGATTACGTACGGACTTCAGGAAATGAACTGACCACAGTGATAACTCCACAGATCTTGTGGTTGAAATTTGGCTAAGAGCTCCTGGCAATTTACTCCAAATATGCATCAAATAACAAATGACTGGACTGGTATGCACTAACGTATGATGTTCTGTAACTTCTTCCCATCACACACTGAATCTTGAGATGATTTCCTACAAGCTTTTGCTGCTGGACAGGCAGTTCCTAAGTCAATGGTCTGCTTTATTCTCTCTCCATAATGTTCAATATGGACAGTCTACACCTTTGAAATGTTAATTTTCTTTTGAATAGTGTGTTTTAAGGCTGTTCCTGGTAAGCCACTTTTCCCCCCCCAGATACCATGGCAATTTGTTGTGAACTGTCTCTTGTTTTGTACCTCTCTAAGGTCTGGAAACCCAGTTTTTGCTACCCCATGGCAGATCCTCGCCAGCTGGTGCACTCCCACATGTTGTACAGCAAAGCCCTTCTCATGCCAAGTGATCTCCTTCTAGGCCAGTGCCAGGTAATCACATGGTTTTGTAGAAAAGTAAGCATAAAATGACAAAGTGTTAAATGAGTAAACGATAGTCCAAATGCATGTGCTATGGAGCAGAAAAATGCAAAACTGTAGATGCAGCAAGAAGGAATGTGAGGCAACCATGAAATGAGAGAGCCTTCATGGGCAGAACATTGAGGTTAGGCAGTGGACCAGTTCTTTGGTTTGCTATGTTTAGCCTCCGAAGTTATTAATGAATTCAGTGGTGTTTGCAGTGATTTCAGCCTTGTTCTCAAATTGTAGGGTTTATTGTGATGGCAGTGGTATTGTTCATTACACTCTCAAAATGCCATGAAGCAAGATGACTTCCAGTAGTTCATCTTGTTTGGATTGTATGTGGCTACTCAAAGTCCTCCACAAATCCTCAAAAGTTATTGGCATTGGATTAATGTGCTAACTTCAGATTAAGGTGGCCTTGAAGGGTTGTATTTGACCCTTGCTCTATGTTTGTCTCAAGGTGGCAACTTTGAAAGAATTGAAGAAATGCGTAAGTATTGCTCTGGTATTCAGTTTTAGAAAAGCTTGAGATTAATGGCTGATTTTCATTTTCATACTTTTACTTTGTTTAAGAATAAATGGACCAAATTCAGAGGTCCCATGTTCATTCAGTTGTCACTCAAATTTTCATGGGTTTGAGACCATTTACCACCCTAGGTAAAGACTACAAAATGACATCAGGAGATAGAGTCTTTGGCAAACAGAAGCTTTCACACTTCTATTAAAATGTTTAATTCTTAAAATCTTCAGTGTTCAGTGCTGCTGAGAGCAGTTACAGTTTACATGATAGCATCATCTCAGAAATACAATGTGATGATTCAGCTTCTGTGATAACTCCACATTCTTTCTACCATCTTCTTCAGATGAAAACATTTTTGACATTTGAGGACAACGTGCATGAAAGGTTTTATGATACAGAATGTTGAGATAAGCGGGAAAGGACTTCCTCATGCAAACCATGGGAGTTCCTTGCATTAGTCACACTAATAAATAATAGACTGTACCCAGTGAGCTCCCTTTGAAATAGACCTCCCTGTGTTCAAGCAAAAGCTAGTAGTGGATTCTTCCTTTTAAATCGCTCATTTTATTTTTCATCCTGCTTTGCAGACAGCTGCTATTAGTTACTAGTGTTTATAGTAGTAGAAAAGGTGGGAAAATACTGCTTTTTAAATGTTCTTTTTCCTCTCACTATAATTCCAGCAAATTCCCAGTTGAAGAAAGTCTTATTCCACTCCCCCCACACTTTTCCTCTCTAAGATTTTTGAGAACTGTGCTTTTAATTCTCTAAATACATGCCAACTCACTATTTATCTTGGTCCACCATTTCCTTTCCATTGTACAATTTCCCTTTGCGGGGCCTTTTACAAACAGACCTTGTTACCTGCCATTGCACTAACATTCTGTGGTCTCTGCTAAAAGCCCAGTGAGCATCAATGTCTTTTTACTGAAGAGTTTGTTACGAGTTAAGTTCTCCTTGTGTATCTAGCTGGTGAGGGCCAGAACCTCTCACAGCATATCTGAACTGACTCTCCTTTGGGTTGTGCCAAACGGAACAGCCCTGGTTTACATGGTCTCCCACGACAACAGACTTGATGGCAGCCAAAGAGATCGAGAGGCAGCTGAGCGTGACAGCTGACATCAAAGCGAGAATGCCACACCTTGATCCAGGCTTCACTCTACCTGCCGGGGCAAACTTATTAATGTGACCACCCTGAGAATTCAAAGGAGCAAATGCACACAGGCACACAAAACCCAACCACTCAAATTTGTAAATGAAAATAGAAGTCTAGACAGCTTTTCTTCAGAATTCATTGCTGCTGACCTAATTATTTGGATCCTGTGCTTTATCTTGCTTTTTTCAAAGAACAAGAAGAACAGTTAATTTAACTTAATAGAATAATTGAATGTCATAATTGTGGTCTTGGTTTTTTTTTTTACTTCAACAATAATGTTTCAGTTAAGCTGCTGTCTCTTTCTGTAGAACTGCTAATGACCAGGCTGCTCACACAATGAGTTGGTTAATTCTTTGTTTCCTCACTGGACCATTTGGGCTAACTTAAGCTGATGGAGATTTTGTGTACGTGCATGTGCCGTAATGATTGTTTTTGTCTATGTTGTCCTGAGTTGTAAATCAAATCTCCTTTTCATTCATTATTTGCTACATGCAAGAACTACGGGAAATAGAGGATAATTCAGATATGGATTCGTCTGAACAACCAGATTTTTTAAAAGATGGTGTTATTATGTTTGTCTATGCTTAACCCACGTTGCATATAGCAAGAGTTCAAATTCCAGATAGTTTGAAATTTGCAGAGTGTGAGACTGTTTTAATTTTTGCAAAACTGGGGATTAACTACATGCAGGCCTTCATCATCCAAATCATGCAGACTTTTGGGATGGATAATGACATTTAAATGAATACGGGGAGCCCTCTTTCCTAGTTGAAAGGATGGATGACATTTTGATGACTTCAGTGCTAAAGTGGCTGTGAAAAGATCTGACTAATACAAAGTGGAAGTTTCGTAATAACTTTAATGAGCTCCACAGTTTCTCACATTTATAGTGTCTTCCATCTTGTAAATCCCTAAGCACTTCACAACAATATAAAGCACCAGTAAAAAGCAGCTACCTCTAGGGCAGAAAGTTGTGACCAGCTGGCTCCCAGAAAAGTACATAGCAGCAAAACGAGAAGGAGAAGTTATTTTGGCCGAGTAAACTGGATTATAAATTAAAAGTAAGTATTGCATTGTCTAAAGGAAATGCTTTACTGTGCCTTTTTCATTCCGCTTTCAAGAAAGTACTGAGAATGAAGAGCATGTTCTGGTTATTAAATGATTTGTCTAACTCAGCCTTTCCCCTGCTGTGGTCTGGAGTACATTTATTAGCGGTTTGTGGAGACTTTCTGGTCAGAGTGGTGAGACAACTTTGTTTTCAAATGGTGTTTGTAGCTTCATGTAGCCTCACCCAGGATTTTTCTACTGCCTCAACTCCCACTGAGTATTCCAGTGCTATATGGTGGAGCAGGGAGTATGAGTGCTTAGAAATGCTGGGGATATGGGGTGCTTAGGAAACTCGCTTTTTTGGTCGAAGCCAAATCTGGGACACTTCTGCAACTTACATATTGAATTCTGCGCAGCAGAGCATGCAGGCTGAAATGATGGCCAACATTCAAAGAGAGAAAAAACAAAACTACATAACACTCTGGTGTGGTAAGAATAGCTCTATCACAAAGGGATTGATCCCAAACTGACTCCTAGTTCCTTATTCGGTTTATTTGGACTTGGTCTGACCCAAAACAAGAGAAACAAAAAATGGGGTGAAAAGGAGAACTAGAAAGGCTATAATTTATTAACTTTAACAAAATAACATATGTTTATTTTAAGCTCCTTTATTCAGTGTTGCCTTAACAATGTTTTTCCACAAGGGATTATAAATAGAGTCTATAATAGGGATTGTGAAATTGAGAGAATATATTGTTCATGAGAAATTCCTTATTGAAAGATGTTGAACAGTGTAAATGTGTTTAAAAACCATGAAGCTGTCTAATAAACATCTTCTGTCTAAAACTCGGCCCAAGCTAGGCCAGAACTGAACATTCTTATGTAGAAGGTGTGCTTTGAAAGCCCATAGCTAAAATGAGACAGGATGAGCTCCTGCAAAAAAAGATTCCCAAATGTAGCAAGGAGAGGTTAGCCCAGAACAGAGGGTTAAATCTGAGTTCCTTCCCGTGGCTGGGTATCTTGCTCCACTTCGTGCCTTTTCTTCAGGAAGGACTAAAACGAAATGGAATCACTGTGAAATGCAATTTTATTCCAGTTTTGCTAATTTGGGCTCAAAATTTCAAGACAGCCTACAGGCTTTTGCATAGTCAGCTCCAAACACCTCACACTCCATCAGATTCTAGTATGAACCTGGTAACATCAGTCAACCTCTATGGGGCAAAGATTAGGAAGCTTGTATGTGAGTAAGTCAAACGAGTTTGAAACTTTGGCCTGTGCCCTGCAACAATACATCATTCCATTCCCCTACCCATGAGATAAATGCTATAAGTGAGGAAGTATAATATTGATCTGGAATTTTCTGGTCCTGTTTGGTCACATGTCTGCATTTATTTTCCTGCCAGTTAACATCTACTGCATGCTAATTTTACATTGCTCTTTCCAGGGTGATTAGCATGCCTTTTTAGCTGTGTATTCTCTCCAGCTTTCATTGCACACTTTGAACATAGATAATATGTAAATATTTCCATTCTGCAGTGGTTTCCACTGTGTGCTCTTTGGATTTAGCTACTCTGTGAAGTAAATAGTGAAACTGGTTGAACTCTTCATAACAAATAATTCATCCAGCAAATTCAGCTCTTCTGTAAACGTAATGCATATAAGGTGATTGTGATTTTCCCAAATTAGTTCATTATTTGTAATTGTCTGCTGAATTATTTTTGTGAGCAAACTGTACTGTATGAATTATCTGTAATTTGAACACTATGATTATTTACTTAAGTTATTCCTTGCGTGTGACTATTCACCTGGTTTTATATCTGGTCCCTGATGGGATAGGCTGACTTTGAGAAACAGGTGCTTTGAACGGATACTTTCACTCAGGAGTTTGGTGTGAAGAGGATTAAACATCTCTAGAATAAAGATGGGAAAGAACAGTTCTGAGGAAAGAAGGAAGAAAGGAAGGAAAGAAAGAAGGAGACAGGAAGAGAGGGAAAATGTTGTTAAATAACTTTGTATTGAGACAGATACATAAGTCTGAAAACAAAAATCTTCAATTAATGGGTTATTGTGCTCAGTAGTATTTCATGTTATTGAAATCGAAGTATATTAATATAAGAGTAGTTTTGTGAGGCCTCATCTGGTAAAATACCCAATCAATCAATGACATTGGCTTTGCCAAGATCAAGGGGTTAAGGGAGAGCCATTGTGCTCACATACCTAGGTCTCCTTGTATCACAGATAGCTAGACCATTAAAAACTGCCTCTTAATGGAATTAAATACTGCCTTAAAAATTATACATGATTTTAAAAAGGAGAGTTTACCCTGAAGTGGAAAGAAAGCAGAAATATGGAGAGAAACTGACTGAGGTGACACCGTTGATGACTGGCCATGCTGCAGATAGATCCTGACCACCCAGGTTCCTAATCTGGTGCCTTTTCCATAAGCCACCACCATCCCTGTTCAGTCAGTGCATGTCCTTAAGGCCATAGGAGGAGTTGGGACCAGGTCTAACCTGTTTAATTCTCACTACCTCTTGACAGGAACTGCTGTTGCATTCTCCCAACCCTGCACATAATGGCAGTCTGCACATTTTAATATATCTGCCAACTACATGGTTTGAATCTGTTAATCTTCGTTTGATGTTCCTTCCTTATTCACCCACCACTTCGCACAGTCACCAGTCAGGCGTACATGTGTGAGGCCTTGCACCAAGTGCCTTTGCCAACATACCTGCAGGAGGAAACTTAACTTCTGATCTAGATTTCACATCTGGCTGTGTTTAATGTGAGCACCTGTGGTAGAGAACCATCAAGGGTGCCTTAATGAATCTTCTATCTAACCTGGCCAAAATCTTTTTTCTTTTTTTTTTCTTCCGTGTGTCTCAGGAGCTCCATTTTGAGCGTTGTACTGCCTCTTTTTCTGTCTCAGGCAGCATAGGGTAAATATGACTTCTGGCACTACAAGTTCTTTCCCTTTCCTTGAACCGAGACACACCCTAAATGAATGAAACCTCAGATAATAATTAAATATCTATGCACGCACACACACATATATATCTCACTTCAATGATATCCTAACTGTAGCCACTCTGAGGCCAGTTTCACATGGGGTTGGCACATATTTACACCAGATTTAGACCTAAAAGCATGTCTAATTCTGTGAAGTCACAGTCATACTCGTTTCCTGGGTTTAACATGCTCATATGGCATGTAAAGTTTTGAAAGTTTACGCTGAAAAGATCATAAGCCATGTTGTTAGCATGTGTGAAATTTTGTTGCTCTTTCCAAAGTGCTGAGATCCTCAGATGGCAGGTGCTGTATAAGTGCCATGTATTATTATTTGTGGTATTATCGTTCAGTTATATGTAAATCACTTGCATGAATGCAATAAGATTTTGCTGTACTGCTCTTACCTCTTTTCCTGTGCTTTTGGTTAATCTCTACCGGACATGATTACATTTACTTGAACCAGATCTATAATAATGAATCTAAACACAGAACTGTTTTTAATCTGTTATTGATACCATGTTTTGTTTAAAGACAGATAGCCCTTTGTCATTCATGTGGGACCACTGCTGAAAGTCAGCTGTCAAATACATTCAGAGCCGTACCCTAACTCACTGGGTGCAAGGGCACCCAGTACCCACACCAGTAGCCCCTTGAGACGCTGGGGAAGAGAACGTTAAGACTTAAGCTGGCTAGAAAAGGGACCACAGTGGTCTCTCCATCCTGTAGGATTTAGGCCAGCTGTGGGGAGCTAATTGCTTCCTATACACACCCCTCCATGCACAGCATAAAAGGGGTGTGTTGGGAGGGCCTTGGCTTGGCAGGGAGAATGATAGAGGAAGGAAGCTGGGTCCTGTGTTAGAGCTCACATTTGAGGAAGGTGACATACTACTCGCTGGTGATTGCCTGATGTGGGCAGTGCTTAGGCTGAGTACAAACAAGCTGTCCTTACTTGAGGGTGGCAGTGGCTGCTGCTGAGAAGAGAAATGTCTTGTTTGCTATTGGCCTTTGAAACAGGGCATTTTTGCTGTCTGATTCCATTGTCTGGAGTGATGCACTTTACGAAATGCTGCGATTCTGTAGTTGCTCTTTGTTGGTGCCAATACATCACACTGCACACAGGTGCTCTTCAGGCCACCTATGAATGGTCAGGGCAGGGGGGATCCTAAATTGTGTAGCAGCTAGGCAGACAGTGGGGAGTGCTGGTGGTATGTATACAGAGAACAGGCTAGGTATACAGACAATGGGGTTCTTCAGGCTGGCTGCTGCTGCTAGCAAAGCTGCAGTAAAGAATAATCCTTGTGCCCCCCACCCCCCCCACCCCCCCG
>NW_010404115.1:125130-130441 GCF_000710305.1 Buceros rhinoceros silvestris | reverse complement strand
TAGCAAAGCTGCAGTAAAGAATAATCCTTGTTCCCCCTCCCCCCCGCCCCACCCCGTAGTGCTAGGGAGTAGCACTTGAGTCTAGAACCTGATGCTTCCTGTTTATTTCCTCTATAGTTTGACATCACCCATGTAGGCTGGCCACTATTCTCTGAATTTAAGCTACAGGAATGCTTCTAGGAAAAAGAATAATGTGTGTCAGAACCTGACTGACATGATTTAACTAGTGCCTGATCTCTTTGGTACAGGCTGCTGACTCCTATGCTGCTGCTTACGTGGCCATTGGGGCTGACTGCATCCTCAGAGGATCTGGCACACCGGTGTGAACTGAGCATCTTCTGTGCCACTGTGGAGGGTGTGCCTTGCTAATCTATCTCTTCAAAGAATGAGGTTTCTTTTACCTCTTGGGCCTTGACATGCCTGTTCAGGGGGTAGGATTTGGCCCTTAGTGAGAGGATTATCCATTCCCCTGACATAACATAAAGCTCTAGGATTTACGGCTATATAAGAAAGTAATAATCTTGCTAGGATATGTGGGGAGTTACATACAGTATGTAAATCCCATCCTGAGATACGAATATGTTCCTTTGAGAGTTCAGCTGTAACAGACCTGCATTATGAAACCTGAATCCATGTAAAAAGGCCTGGTTTCATTACAAGCTTGAATCTCGCTTTACATCAGTTGAAAGTTTTGTGATGGTTCACGAACATTTCAAAGCAAACCTGGGCCTAGGTTCACATAATTTTTTCATTCTTCTGTATCATGCAAACTTGATAGCACCATACAATTTCAACACATAGCCAGACGAAATGTAAGGCTTTTCACTGCGTGTTTAGATACATTTTTTTCCCTTTATTTTTGTGGTGTTTGCCGGTCTCAAAATGCAATTCAGCAGTAACAAATCTAGTGAAATCTTTGGGAAAGTCTCTATAAAAGCACCGTGATCCGAAACAGTCAAGTTCTGCACAGCTGCACTACAGAGTAATGGGCAAGGCTTTAGCTGCTAAGCTTGATGCAGCCACGCTCACTGTCAGAAACAGACTGAAGGAATGCAGCTCCTCTGGTTTCCATTTCTGCCTGAAGGGGAGCATAGCTCAGTGAACCCACAATGAGACTTGGGGGAAAGGAAAACTAAATTACATTTAAAGAAAGAAAAGAAGCCTTCTACTTTGTTTTTTTTTTTAATGATTGAGTGATGCTGATCTCTTCCACATAACATAGATAAGGTTACAACAAGCCTTTCATTATAAGCCTAATATTGAAAGCGACCCCCACGAAACTTTGCCAAGCCAAAAATCGAGCTGTCTCAAATTCCATAGGCAGCAGTTCAGACCAGACCAGAGTCTTCCCTCCTGGCATATTTACTAAGGTGTGTAAGAAGGAAGGGAGGAGGAACACAGAGAAAGTATGCAGAGGGAAACAAGTTCCTGTAAAAGAATCAAGTTTACTGTACTACACACGCCATGTTATGCTATTATCACTGTCTGATGTTCTTAAATATAGTCTTCCAAACTGATTTTCTTTACAGGCAAGCAAATGTTGAGCCTAATGAGATGTGGTGTGTATTATTTGGTTTGTTAAACAGGTCAGAGAAACAATGTGAATGGCAGGAGAATTTGTTCTCTGCCCTGGTCTTTGATTAGGGTCAGTTCGTAACACAGGTGACTCTTGTCAGAGCCTGGAATCAGTGCTATGCTTTTATTCTGGAGAATAAGGGTGGTCTTGCATGGTGTTTGAAAAACTCTGTTGCAGTGCTGATTTAGACATGCAAATTAAAGGAAGTTATTACTTAGATTCAAGTAAGGCTCTACTTTCCTTCTCCCCTTTCCTCTGGAATCATACTGCAGGACACCAAGTATTTGCTACCATGAGCGGAGAAGGCACACTGACGAAGATTTAGTCATAGAATGAAAATCTTCAGTTTTCAGTTTGTCCTGAATGTGAAAATGGCAAAGGTGTCAATGAGAAATCACTGCTGGTAGCTTGTATCTTCACTCTGATTAGCACTGACCCAGGAAATGAAGCATGACAGTGGATCGTGAAATTGCATAGGGCAAACTTGAATCTTTTTCCCACCCTCATAGAGGAAATTCTAGGAGATTCATATCCTCAGCAACAGAGGAAAGAATTAAAACCATGCCAAGCCATTTTAAATTTAACTTCTTGATAAACTGAGATTTGATATTCCTGTATAATTACTAATGAGAACACTTTCCCTTTAATTATCTTGTGGTCACCATTTCAAAGGTGATTAAAGCTATTCTTCAATAGATGTGGTTATAGATTTAATGCAAACCTGGTCTTTCTTGTGGTTTTATCACAGCAATTAAATCTGGCTTGCACACAGACTTTGTGTGGCATGAGGGATTTCACCAAGCAAAATCATTTTACCCTTCAGGCAATGTTAAATTTAGGAAAAATATAATTAATTATATCAGACAGGTATCCATTATAAATCATGCACACACTCTTAGAAACCAGGGGCCCCACTTCTACTCAAAACAGAAACAGTCATTCCTTCTAGCTCTGGTCTTAAGCACAGTAGCAACTGTTGCCTGTTCAGACACGTCTTAATATCATAATTTTGATTATCTGTAACAAGCAATCGTCCATTCTCTGAGAAGAAACAATAGAAAATCCCAAGTTTTGAACACAAGTTCTCCCTTCCTATCTCATTTGCACTGAGCATTTCATGGTTCTTCACCTTCTTTCTGATTGTATACAGCAGTTATGTCCTGGAAATAATGCAGTGTTAACCCGTTATAGTTACAGGCTATATGTTTTATCTGCTGATTGTAAGATTACCTGATTGCATTTTATTTTTTCTCCCCTGGACTGCTTGATGGGTTTGTTGCTAACTTATCTAATACTGTACAATCCCTCAGCCCTCAAAAATCTTCCGATTTAATTAGGGTTTTAGGCCTTCTAAAGACAAAGGGCTGCATTTTCAAAATGCAAGTAGGCACTCAAGACACCCATGTCAGTGATGCTGCATGCTACTAAAATGTCTTTCATCGGTGGATATCAAAGCATTTTAAAACATTTGCAAAGCATCAGGGAGAGAGAAATGTGTATCCAGTTTACAGATGCATGAACTGATAGACTGTGTAAGTTATAGATATGCCATGCTAAACATCAAACTACTCTACTTTTGATTACATTAAAAAGATAATGTTTGAGATACATGGGTGAGATGGGCATTTTTTTGTTGGTGGGGTTCCTCTCTAATCCTTGGGATAGATTAATTCTAGGAGAATAGAGCTGGATTTAAAATGATACATCTATAAGCAAGCATAATGTGAAAATGAGGAGATAGAGCTAACTTTTCTTGTTTTGTTTTCCTCTAATGTTCCATAGAAGTTTATTCGTAGATCTGATTAAAATAAAATAAAGTAAAATAAAATAAAGTAAATAAAATGTTTAAAGATGGTCCTAAGGAAAAAAACACTTTTATAGTTGAATTGTTGAAGTAAAATGCTGTTTGGAAAATAAGCTGTGAAATCTTACAGAGCTGTTACCAGATTTCATCTGTATCTTCTTTTATTGTTTCTTTTTAAATTCGAAAGCCTTAGTTCTTGAAAGAGTCTTGGAAGTATTACAGCATTCAGAGCAGTGACATTGTAAAATGTAGGGTACTAATCACAGAGTAGCTGTGCAACATACAGCTTTTTCTATCTGTCATATTTAATAACTAGACTATCATATCACTTGATTCTCATGTGCCAGAATCAGAGTCCTACCTCTCAACAGTTTGGAACCATGACAAAAATAATATCACTCAGCCAATCTCATGACTCAAGTGACCTTGCCCTTTGATCCAGTCAGATCTTATCAGATCTTCAGAGGGTCAAGGTACACCTGTTTCAGTATTTTAGCATTTTAGCCTTAAGCATTAAAGGGCTACAGGGGACACAGGATACTCAGAGGAAAAGGCATTGCTCTGCTCTGTGTCTGTGTGTGCAGGCATGTGCCTCTGCCTGGGGAGGAGGATATGTTTAATAATGCAGTCTGTTATTTTAAACCGAGTTTAATCCAAAGCGAAACGATTTTTTTTTCCTTATTGATAGAATACATGTTTTAAAGTGTTAATCAAAAATATTTCATTAAAAATGTTCTTGCAGCATGCATAGAGAGGCAACTTGGCAGAACAGGTATGAAGTGCATTAGTGCTTAACAGCACACAAGCATGCTTTGCTGTGTGGGAAACAGCACGATCAGGTGCACGTCTGCCGTATTAAAGGATTATGAGAAACGGTGAAAAAATAATACTTAATTCTGAATGTAAAAATATTCTGGTTTTTAAAGAGGTGTCTCTTGAAGCAACCATATTATGAGATATAATACTACAAAATCTTCTTGATTTAGCACTATAGAGACTACTAATGCTTATGACTGCTTAATTTCTCTTTCTAAAGCATGCAAGAAAGCCATATTCTGGAATGTAGGAGGTTTGTAGCATGTCCATTTAGTCAGGAATAATATGCAGCCAGAGGCACTGAAAATTACTATTTTGTTGGTAAAAAACACACCAAGCATTTTATTCCCAGCTATGAAGTATGGAATAAACTTTTGATGATCGATGCTGACTTTACTGGAAAGTTGTTCTGTGTATACACCAGGCTAATGTGTATGCATTGTAAGCTATAGAGATATTATTATCATACCGATCATTGTTTGCAAACGGGAAGCTTAGAAGGCTGTGAAGATAATTTCTCATGACAATTATTATGTACAGTAGGTGTAGAAATTGTTTGCCTGTGACCCTCAGTAATTGTTAGTGAGGCATGCTTGCACATCTATCAGGGAGAAAACGAGGGCTCTTCATTTACAGAAATAGGAAGGTTTTACTGAAATGTATCCACCGAAGGGTTCCCAAAATTCCCTGTCACAGCCGTGCTGCAGTATGACAAGGAGTTAGGCAGAAGACTTTGGTTGCATATTAGAGAAAATGGTGATTGTCCCACTATAGGTAAGGATCAAGGCATAGTGTTTTTAATCTATTTAATATAAAATGGAGACTACAGTATTATGCAGAGTTTCTAATCTACAATCTACAATCCATTGCTGCGGGTTCCAAGTAACCATAACTTAATTTCATGGGTGGTTTACAGTAACAAGAAAAATAATACAAGAAGTTTCCTTTGGTGGCACTAGACCAACTTCCACCATCACCGACTTCCACCTGGGGCCTTTTTTTAAGATCTCATTGTATAGCAGCACTAATTTCACTAAACTCATGGAATGCTTCTGTTCGCAAATACACTGCTTGTGTAAGCCAGGGTCATGGAATTAAACCTTTAATATTGCTCT
>NW_010404115.1:112122-125020 GCF_000710305.1 Buceros rhinoceros silvestris | reverse complement strand
GAATGAGCAGAAAGAAGGTCACTGTAAAAAAGAGCAAAAAGGGAACAATTACTTGTGCTTTTGACTTAGTTTGACTGCAGCTTTCCTGCCAGTGCTCTCTACCAATGACGACTTTGCTTTTCCTGCTTGTAAGATAGAGCGAAATGATCAGGCTCATCCTGCATATATGTACAGAGGAAGATGCTGAACTTGACCCAACACTGCCTGTATCACAGACCTGTTAAGGAGGTAAATATGTTCATATTTGTGAAGTGCTATGATGTCTGTATTATCAGTTAATGACTATGTTTTTATAAGCCAAAGCAGATTGGGCTGTATTCCCTGTGTTCCCTGAGGGGTCTGAGTAATTTTCTATCCACCTTCCTTTCCACACAGGTGAAATGAAGTGTCTTAAACTTACTTGGAAAGTTGGGTTATTGGGCATGTAGATAGGATGAAACATAGCAGCCCAATGTATTGTGGCAGTCACTTTCTTCACGGCCTGCATACTGTTCTTTTTACATCAATCATAGACAGCTAAAAGCGGATACGTTGGTATAAAATAAGTCTGCAACATTTTCTTTGCCTTCTTATGTGCCTAATTTCTGTGCCACAAATGATAGCATAGAAGGCCTCTAATTTTTTCTGATTTTCCTTATCCATTTTAACTAAAGAATATCAAGCAGCAATAAAACATTTTTTTTTTTTTCTGTCAAAAGCTGGATCCTGACTAAGTAGTTTGGATTCCTTCCACTTCCTGTCCATCCTCAAACACCAGCTCTGTGTTCCCTACCACTGGGATTCAGTCCCCTGTGTTGTTTCCCCTTTCTTTGTAGCCCTACATACTTCCACCTTTTCCTAAATGCAAAAATATTATCTCTTAAGGGACAGACCAAATAAGACACGAGATTCCTGTGGTCACTCTTCTCATCCTTCCCTCTATCTTCGCTTTCCCACTGGTCTTGGATGTGCTGTGACCTTTCTGTGCACAGCATAGAAAGTGCAGTTAAACAAAACAAGACTCCTCTCTACAGTGCACTACATGCACCGCCAGAACTGAACAACATATTCCTGCCTCAGAAGATAAAGTTCCTCACAGCCAATGACTCAGGTGCCCAGGAAGAGAGTTTAAGGTGAGATGAATTTGATGGGACTGAAAAACTCCATTCCTTCATTTTATATTCAAGA
Organism: Buceros rhinoceros silvestris; assembly: GCF_000710305.1. NCBI lineage: Eukaryota > Metazoa > Chordata > Aves > Bucerotiformes > Bucerotidae > Buceros > Buceros rhinoceros. Next base: position 123,853 of record NW_010404115.1, on the reverse strand, counting down.
GTATTCAATGGCTGCACTGAAGCTTTTGTATGAATTAATAATTTCATTTACACACCAATTGGGGAACAGATGCAGTTAGACATGTAGGAACAAGTTCTCCATGTAGGTGAAATAGAAGAAATGACGGTCTGGCTCTTGGACTCTGCAGGTATGTATTAATCGCGAAGTCAAAGGTAAAACTTGTAAACAAACATGTTCTTAGCATTAACCTTGAAAGGGCCATTTCCTTGATGGAACTGCCATATGACTAAAATTAAATTTGTGGGCAAGACTGGGAACTTGCACTTAAAATATATTTCCCTCTTAAGGGAAAGGATCAGTAAGGTGTAGATCTGCTAGTAATAAGGAATGGATGGTTGGATTTCACTGTTGTAAGCAGCATAGAGAATCTCATATTGTAAACTCAAAGATGTGAGTTGAAGCACTGGATTAGGAAATGGAAAGTTTGGGTAATCCTGGTCTAAAATCTCTGCTGTCTTCCTGTGCCACTTTCATCTATGAATTTGGTGACTTGACTACAGCTTCTCCATGGTATATTACCAATATAAATAACCTACTCAATACATAGACCACCTACTCTGCAATATCACTACAACCTTTTCATTAAGCTAAGTTAGTCTTAGCAGGACCCTATGCTCTTATGCTTCTGGCACTACTCCTTCTTAACATAACTGGAGGAAAGATATGATGCTTTTACAGCTGGTGTGATGGTCTCAGTGCAAGTACAGACAGTCCTGCCTTTGAGTGTGTTTTCACATCACCTGTGGTTTACCTAAACTATTCAGGACCCTTAGAATTGTTTCCCCCAAGATGGCTTCATCTCAGGTCAAGAAGTACAAAATCGACCTCATTATCCTTGTTACATAAGTAGGATCTTGGTGTAACAGCTGAGGAACAGGTCATCAAACATACGCAAGAATGAACTGAATAGACTGTCCAGCTTGGAGAAAATTTTGTGACTCTTAGATGACAAATAGCTGAGTCAAAACAGAAAGGAAACACACATGTATTCATATCTCTCTTTCTTCCCTCTGGAAATGACATCCAGACATTGGCATTCTATTCCTTGGACTACTTAACGGATGAGTTCATGTGTTACTGCCGAAGGGTATTTAGTGGGTCACACTGGCAAGTTGAGTGCTGTTTCCGATCACTCTTGTGCATTAGCGCACGAGTGCCAAATACTATTTCCAGATCTATGTATAATCTTGCATATATAATGGATGATGCTGATACAGAAACTCATTAAAGCTGAGTATGTCTGTCCTTATATACATGAGACTTCACTGAAGTGGGAACTTTGAGCTGAGATCAATAGGATGATCAGGCCGTAAGAAAAGAGCTGAAAGGCCCTATTGATTGTTTACTACACTAGGAATGCGAAAAAACGTAGATTCTTGAGTGATGCCTGGTATTCTTAAAATAATGGTAAACCATATCCATAATGATAAAATAATTGTTTGATGCCTTCAAATTAAGTGTTTTCTCTGGTAGTCTAAGCATTTACCTAAGGCTCCTAAATTTATTTCTTAGCCAGACTAGCCAAATGACCTTTCTGAAGTTATTTATATTGTCTTTTTATTTGTATTCAATTACTCAGCATAAATCAGAATGAGAATTCAAGGCCCCCTTCTACTTTATCTTTATCAGTATGCAATGAGCCTGATCCAAAGTCTGCTGAAGGCAGCAGACAGGGCCCCACTGACATTATCTGACTTTGACTCCGAGTATCATACACACCACACCAAACTTTGGTCCCCTGTATGATGCATTCCTATTTGGCCAACTGACAAGTTATATGGGTTTCATGTTCTTGTACACATGGAAAAAAAATTTGGAGGTATCTCCACACCTTATGTACATGAAAGGATGCTCTTGGTATTTAAAAAAGCAAAGCAAATGTCCTGCTAGCAGCATAATTAAAGGATCCTGGTTTCTTATAGATGTATATGCTGTGTCACAGTGCTACCTGCTTTACCCACTGCAAAAGATAGCTTTTAGGCCTCCTGTAATATCTCCTGCAGCAGTACCTTCAGATCTTGTAAAATCCCTCTCACTTCTTTGGTTTGCTACTTATCTTTTTTTGATCTGTTAGATAACCAGAGGACAGGAATGTAGCATAACCAGTGCTGAGCTACAGGAGGAATTCTCCCCATGGAGAATTGATATAGACTTTCTCCTCTGTTTAGGTGCTGATTTTCAAAAAAACTTACGAAATCTAATTAATTTGGGACTTCTAACCTGAACTGGGATGAAAGAAGTATATTAGGCAGGGGAAAAAAATTCATCACTGAAGGCTCAAAGTCAGTGGGTGATGTGGGTAAAGAAACTGGTCACTAGACTCAAAGTCATTATGAGGAGGAGAAACAGATGGTAAATAAGCAGTATGATTGCATAAGTCTGATATCTGCTAAATATTTTCATTCTCTGTGTCAGTTGTGGGCCAGGTAATTATTGGCCTTTTCTTGATGGAATGAATGCAATACAACGTTTTTTCTTTTTTGTCCTTTGTTAATCCACACGAAAGTGTGGGAAGCAATTTGTAGTCCTGCTATGCCATCCTGTTCCGGGAGAGGTGGCATGAAGTCAATGTCTTTATGTTTTCTCTATCATTTCATGAAAAGCCCACTGAGAGTTAGATATGGTCTTTTGGCAGATACCACCCCAGGAAGGCCAAGAAGATTTCTTTTTTTTTTTTCTGGAATACAAGGATAACTTCTTCCAATGGAGTCTGTAACTTAACATCATAGGCTGTTCCCTGTCTGCAGTGCCTATGTCATCAGTTATCCATATAAAACCTTCATGTTTTAACTGGGATAAAATGCACTAAGGATGTTCACTGATTAATGGCAGCCATTGGGATTAATGAAGACTGGCTCTGGCCATGGGGTCACAGATGAATTTTCTGACTCTGATTCTTTTAAGTTCAGCAGACCTAGAAGGGAAAACCTATATTCAGCACTTTGTGTCTCTTGAAGCTTTAATGCAGTATGTATTTTACTTTGCAGTATATGAAGCCTGATGGATACAGTGTAAGATGCTCAGTTTGTTAAACTATGCTTTTGTGCTATTTAATATATTTCTTTTTTTTTTTTCCTAAGAAGGAAATATGTCATCAGCCATGCTAAAACCATTGAAATATCTGGGAAAGAAATCGTCCTCGAGTCTCAACAAATCATTTTTTTACAGCTTTGCGTGTTAAGAATTCATTTAAGAAATGATCCCCAAGAGGCCACATGTGAACACTGTGCCATCCTAATCTATCTTTTCCTGACTATTAGGTAGATAATGGGGATTCCTTTGCACAGTCATTATGTATTGTTGTCAGTCTTGAGCCAGTTTTATGACCTGTGTCCAAGATGTACCCTCATTCTCATTAAAGGCTTAAAATGACCCATTAATCTCTTGCTTTGTTTCTCCAATTTTTCTGGCTCCTTATAGAATTTTAAAATGTTGATATTTTTTAGATGGCAGGGAACCAGCATAACTAGAAGTATGATCCGTTCTTGGTTCAACAACGAGAGATTTTTATCTATTTCTATTGTGAGCACCAACTTTGAACAAGCAAATCCCATGAAGATTAACATCCAATTGACTGTTGAATCTCAGCAGCAGCTCTGATGGACCGTAATAAACTTGTGTCTTATTGGCAGTGTATGTATGCAGGGTGCACCCATGCGGCTTAGTTACTGTTGTTATTTGTTAGAACATGCAGTCAGTGTCCATGTCAATACATTTCTAGATTGTAGAGAAGACATGGTGCCCTTTAAGACTTGCAAGAGAGATTTCTTGTTCGAAGTTTATAGTATAGTTTGGCCACTGAGGGTTTTAAAATAACAGCCTCCTTCTGCCCAACTTTTAAAGCTCTCCTAATCAGAAAATGAAAGTTAATGAGTCTTGATTAAAAAAAACCAAAACAAACAAACCTTCTGATGCACAGCACAGTGAAAGAAAGATGCAGTAATTATTTAAAAATCATAGTAAAAATTAATTAAGGGTCCAACACAGGTACATTGTATATTAAGAGAAGTCCTTGTTTTGGTGAACTTGGTAACAGTCTATTCTGTTCAAGACAACACAATCATTATAAGAACACATTGAAGGAAAAAAAGTCCAGGCAAATAACTTCTGTTACTAGTTCATGTTCCCCTTTCCTGGGAGTGTAGTAATCTGGGTAAATGCAGGAACACTCTCTACTTTCGTCTTTTCCTGACTGATTGCTAGCCATAACCTGCTGGTATTGGAATTAGAGACTGTCTGCACACTCTGCTCTCTATTTGTCTGACAAAGTACTAACAGAGCAAATTGTAGGTTATTTCACTTTTCAACATGGGCTGTCACCCCCTAAGTTTGCTGATATGGTGGAACTGGTCTGCACTGTCTCTATTAGAGTTTTTTTAAATAAATAGGGTGAAAGCGGATGGGTAGGATTTTCACAACTCTTGTGTCAGCTGTATACTTAGATTCTCCACTTACCTACATTGCCTGATCATTAGTTTGATCACTACCTAATACCTGATCATTCTTCCTGCAGAGCTTGCTGTTTTATCAAACTGCTTCACTAGTATTGTGAGTCTCTTAAAGCTGGATCATTTTCTCTTGAGAAAAGAAAAAAAGATCAGAGATACACCTACCCTAGCAGCAATTGTACTTTCCTTGGTAAAATTCTGTCCTTACGTACATACCAAATCAATAAAGTTGTGATACCTGAGCAAATGACTGACAAACAGCCACTTTTGCTTATACATATTGCCATCAGTTTACACGTTAATAGACAAAGTGAGTGTTTATGGCAATCATATTTAATTCTACTCTCAATGGATCAGATGTGAACTGTGGGAGTTTGGCCCACTCTTGCTGTTTCTACTTTTCACCGATGTTTGGAAACACACCAACTTTCCTGAAAAAAAACCCTTACAATATACTGCTTTCCTCCAGGCACCAGCTGTCTCCCAAAACACTTCACCTGTGGAGTAATGCCATGTGACCTTGTTACTCATCTATCAACCTATTTCTGTCCCTCTGTTTGTCTCTCTTAGTACTTTTAATGTGTCCAGCACCATGTTTTCTCATACTCCTTAGTGATTACCCCTTAACTGTTTTGCAAACCTAGCTTTTAACATTCCTGTATTTTGATTAAATTTTCCTTGACTTCAGATCACCATTGAAAGCATTTCTGTACATTTTATATCATATTGAACCACTTTGTTAGACCATATGGTGACCTTACTGTCAGTTTTAAGTATTTTGGATTGTGTTTAAGAGGTATCAAGAGTAAAATTGCCTGAAGTGATTTCATAAACAGTGAATGATATCCCAACCTTTTTTGAAAAGAAGGGTGGTTTTGCTGTGAACGTTACTGTGGACAAAACACTGTTTATTTATTTTAACTTTTCTTCACATGGTTTCTCACTGATGATCATGATGATTTGCCATCCTGATCCATCTCTTCATTCCATATCTATTAGCCTTACTAACAAATGTTTATGTCCCTGTTTAATTTTTTAACAGAAGCTTGGTAGATCCATCTCTTCATTCCATATCTATTAGCCTTACTAACAAATGTTTATGTCCCTGTTTAATTTTTTAACAGAAGCTTGGTATTTACTGAATATTCTGAATGTGTGGGATTATTGATGGCGTGGTTTCCATACACAGATTGGAAGTATTATATTTGTTGAGATCCTAGTCTGTTTGAGAACCTATCATGGCTGGGACTTTAGGTGCTATTGGATTAATAAATAACAACCACTCCTATATTTGTGGTTAATGAAAGCCATGTACCTGAGTTATGAAATGCACCTGTATTATGACACTTTTATGATGACCGCGATCCCTATGCTTTTAAAACTAAAAAGGATCTAATTTAAAACTGTAACTTAATAAAATGAAATCCATTAATAGCCAGTTTAGTTTACTAATACAGAAGGTCCACTTTTGGCTCAACACCTCTAAGAAATTGGATCTGTTTAGATTTGAGGAGCAGATGGGAAGAGCTGGCATTTATCGTTCTTACAATTTTTTATTACAAACAATGCTAGATACGTGCACCATGACATTTATCGAGAACGCGTATGTGCCACTCACTGTCACAGGCTCCATTCTTATGGCATCTTCGAGTGAAATGTTGTGAAATTTTGTACTTCACTGGATTATTCCCATTTCTGTGGCAAGTTAATGGTGGCATTACTGTTCCCAAAAGTTCCCAACACATAGGACTGTCTTATAGTCAACAAGGTGTACTAGAAAACTATTTATTTTATGGTCTTCTAATGTGGTTCTAGCCCTATGTTTGCATTTAGACCATATATTCAGAGTTTTCTCAGCAACATGAAGGCTAAAAATGCCATCAAACAAACAAAGCCCAGATAAATAAAATTAGTGAGATTTAGATGTTAGAATCCTCTTGAATTTTTAACTGTGTCTGAAAAGTACTGGTAACATAAGGCTTGAATAAAATCGGGACAACTAGTAGTGGTGAACTCAGTATTAGTAATGGACTGTGAAAAATCACTTTACCTCAGTAGATCCATAGTCATATCTTGCATGATCATGAAGAAGTTCTTATAAAATCCTAGATCCAATCCCTGTTGAAGTCAAAGAAAATTTTGAAGATGGCTTTGCTAGAGCCAGGATTTCTCACTTTGTATTTAGGACCTGTTTCTCTGGAGTGCTTTTGGTTGATGATTCTGGAGCACTTTTGTTGATGATTCTGGAGCATATTTACCTGATGATAAATTACTGTCTTGATTACAGAGGAGGCAGAAGTGGTGCTGCTTTCTGATGTGCACAATTTTCAGAGGCAGGTTTGGTGGTACCTGGCACTGCAGCTCTTGCAGCCAACGTAATAGGTTCCTTGCACCTGCAATGGCAGGACTGAGTCCTGGATCCTGGGATGTGCTGTCAATGGTCACAGAGCAATGCTAAAAGTACTGGTGCCTCCTGCCGTGATGCTTGGCCAACATTGTGGATCTGTCTGCCTGATCGATTAGGTGACACAAGTCAGATACAAAGTCAGCATCTTAGGTTTCGAGCAGATCACTCACATTGGATTTTACTCCTTTTCTTCTCTCCTGGAAGCTTTCATAAGCTAGAATGCTAATGTATGACAGAATACTGTATTTGATGAAAATCGTTACTCTTTCATCAGCTAGCCCTGGTGATTAATCCTTAGAGATGTGGACTGTGCTAATTTGCATGGGTAGCACTAGGAGTATATTTAATGGGACTGTCCATAGCTATGATTTGTGTGTTCCTGCTGCACAACTATATTCCATCTTTTTATCTCTGCCTGCTTACTAACATTTCCAACGGATCAGTTCGAAAAAGCAGATGTACCTATTACACCTTATTTTACTGTTAAATCCCTAATCACTTAAACTGATCTTTCCAAAATATTTAGCCAAGACATCTAGCCCAGAGTATATTCTAGCCCATCAGTATCTTATTATCAGCCCAAAGGTTTAGTTTAATCCTATAAAATAATTTTTTTATTCTATCATGTATAGCCTGCTGTTCTTCATGTTTATAGAGTAAAAAGTAAAAAGTATATAGTAAAAGAGTAAAGCATGTACTCTTCCAACTCACTGGAATATCAGGACTCTGCACTGTCTTGGCCTTCATTTTTCTTAGCAGTATGATTCCAGTTTTGAACCTAAGAGATTTCCAGAGAAGTAAAATTTACCCCGTTTGATTTTTGGTCATGTGCATAGTCCATGTGTGATCACTATGCATTAAAATCTATGGTGCTAAATGCTGGATATTCTCTGATAGTGAATCAAGTGCTTGTATAGATTGAATAATGTTGTATAATTGTTGAAATAATACTTGTAAGATACATGAAAAAAGAAAAATGTATAAATATATTTTTTTAAAAAAAGAATTTATGTTGTTACTGAATACTTGTTAGCCTGCACCACCACCAAATCAGATGTTAGATGAGTAAATTGGGTTACCATTTTGGCCATCAATATCTAGCAGGTTTCTAAACACTTATCTACAAAGATATTCCCCAATATGGCTACTCCATATGTTCCCTTAGGTGCTGACTTATGAGCTTAGACATTTACTACGCTATTATAAAAGCTGCATGTAATGATAATTTATTGATGAGTTTGATTAGAATATTTTCAACATATCATTATCAACACGTAAGTTAACAAAAAAAGAATCATGAGTGACTTCTTACTCAGAAAAAGACATTGTTCCCTTCAACATATTATTTATTTTCACTTCCCTTTTAGTTATACATTGCAGGGAAAACAAAATAAAATATGAAGCTGAATCAATATAATGGCAAGTATTAAAAGCCCCGACACAACAGTGATCACTATCTTTTGTTACTGGTCTGGAATCTTTCTCTTAAATTTTTGATAACATATAATGTAGACACATTAGTGAAGAGTTAAGAAATAAAATTTTCTTATATAGTAACAGGAATTAATCCGATTTTCATTTATAATATATAATAAATAGCAGATTTCCTGAATCTTTTGAGTAGAGCTTTCCTCAACATTTGGAGAAAGAAATAGAATTTTTTCTTTATACATTTTATAGCAAAAAATGCAGTTGGAGATTGGGCTATTTTCTTAAGAGTAGATTCATGACTGAAACCCCTTAATTTCAGATGTAAAGTGGCTTGGCTGCATTCATAAACAGCGCCATGAATTCTTTTCCATCTGAACTTATGTTCTTTGATTTTCACTGAATGACTGACCATTTCAGCACGCTCTCCTGATCGTATATAATTCAATCCTTGACCATGACAAACCAATCATTCACAACTGACCCTTGAAATTAATTAATGCCAATCACTGCTATCAGTCAAGAGACATTCTGAGGGATTTCAAAAGAAGAGATTGATGTTACACAGAGCTAAAGGTAGATGTGGAAAATACAGTCAGTCAGTGAATTTCAGAAGAACTTAAATTACATTTATAGATTGCTAGTGCATGTGTTACAAGATGGTAGTCGTCAATGTCTACTAAAGCTGGAACAAGTTCTCAGTGTGAAAATGCTAATTTTCAGATACTTATATCTTGAAAACCATAGGTGGTCTTGGCATGGAAAATAAGATGCTACCTCCAAATTTGAATCTCTAAAGCATAGCAGGAGGCAGATCTAACCAGCACTGTGACCATATGTGTTTGGGATTTCATACACAATAATTAATTTCAATTCTGTAAAAATGAATAATTTAATATAACATCCCACATCAAGAGATGCAAACACAAACTGATACTTAAAAAAAAAAGCCATTGAATGAACTTTTTTCCCAATCAAAACGACTTAAAATGTTATGAATAAAAATAAAATGAAAACTATTTAACTGCTTTTATTTCTCAACATAAGAATCTCAAGAAAACTCTCTCTTAGTAATTTAAAGATATTTAATTGAATAAAAGGCTTAGAAGAAATATATAATCTGCAAATAGATGCTATCTCTATATGTACCTAATGTATTATTTTCTGTGTTTCTGGTTACGATCATGTTTCCTCTCTCCTGTTTGATTTGCATGTGAAGATGAACCATCATCAAAATACTCAGTATTTTTACCCAAACACGGTAAATATGACACACCTGCAGACTAAGTCTCTTCATCTAAACAGTGGTAACCAATAGGCTTTAATGTCATTCTCTGACACAGGTCAGCTCAACAAAAGTCTCTGGCAATTATCATTCCGGTGTCAGATGATCAGCAACATCAGTGCTGTCATGTCATCTGGGGGGTTACTGTTCCAGTGAAATGAGAGGTAAAGTATGTATTGTCACTCTTTATGTTTGCTGAGAACATATTCACACCAAACTATCCAACACGTGGTCCTTGTATAAAAACATGTTGTGCCAAATCTTCTCTCAAGTGATACTTAGGATTCTAAAAAAAACCCCTGTGTTAGCTGATACATTTGTCTCATGTTTACCACATTCAGCTGCCACTCCTAGCTCTGTCCAAGAGCAAAACAGCCTTTTTTTTTTTTTTTACGAATAAAAAAACCAAGTCGTTGAGAGATGAACAGGAACTGAATCTTTAGATTTGAGATGCTCTGTTAGCAGAAGATTGACTACAAATCAAAACCACGTGCCAGCCTGGAAGTTTTTAGCCACCAAAAAATGTTGTTTGGTGCTGAAGGGGGGTTTCAGAAATCCACTTAGGCTCCTAGGCACATTTCAAAATCCCACTAGATGCCAGTCTGACTACATATCTTAGAAAAAATGTAGCCCTTGTGAATGGACTCTAATCTCTAGTGCCTGTTGGATCTTGATCCAAACTGTGGAATTAGGCCTGGATCTAGATCCTACTGTGCAGCTAAAGCTTCCCATAGCTGCTGATGACAGAGTAATCTTTATTGCAAAATGGTGGAGGCTCTGGAGGGTATGTGTGCCTTTTGGGGTGCCTTGCATAGGGTTTATCTGATGGCTGCCAGTCAAGAAGGGGATATTCCTCCACTCTTTACTGCTTTAGGTGTCAGGGTTGCATTATATTACTAAAAAGCACCTGCCAGCAAGCAAAGAACAGCACTCACTACTTTACAAGCAGAAAAACTGTTTGTTGTTTGACAGGATGTTTGTGAGAAGAGAACAGCTGATTTTCATCTTTCAGAGCAGCGTCGCTAGAAAGCAAATCAGGGACCAGACTTCCAAAGTCCAAAGCCAGAGACAGGGGCTAGCTGTGCTGTGCCACTCCTGATGTCTTGATAGATCACACTCATTTACAGTGGGTGTGAAAACTGTCAAGTGAAAGGGTGTTGTTAATGATGACATTACCCCCATTACACAGCTTTTGCTTAAAAACTTGTCTCCCATGCTCTGCTACTTGTGGTATCATCACTGACATCTGTTCTTTTCAGGTTGCAATGCAGTTTTGCCAGATCTGCAGTCCACCAGAAACACCAGTTAGAACTCGTTTATGTCCATGTATATATATATATTTTCTTTTCCCCCTGAAAATTAGGGTTCAGCAAAGAATTAGCAGTGTAGTGAGTTTTGGCAAAATTTCCAGTGATGTGGCTTCTTAGGCTGAAGTTGACTATTTTGAAAAATAAAGTAGCTTGAAAAGTTACCATGCCAAATTTAGCTTCTGGATTGAAGAACCCATTAAAGATGATTATGTGAGAATGATAAGACATTTCCCCCCAAGTATTTCTGTTCATCTCTCAGAGTGTATCCACATACCAGGAGGTACTGAAATGTACTGCTTCTGCTACTTTTAAACTTAGTTAACATTCTAGTTTACTAGATAGCTGCCTAGCCACAGCTGTATGTGGCCAGCTACGTTTCTTCCACGCTGAGCTCCCTAATGTCCTGGCTACACTGCCAGGAGGCCCTGAAGAGGTTTGCATGTCCTTTCTTTGCAGTAATCTTGTTACTGTGTGTGACTTCAGTGAAGATGTACACTTAGCTCACTGATGGCTAGTGCTACCTGTATGAGGTGAAATGGCTGAGAGCACAAAGCGGGAAGGATAACTAATGGTTTTAACTAACGCCTTTCAGGACAGCATATCTCAACAGAAGGTCTGTTGTCCTGCAAATAGAGCTTTTTGCTGCTCCGACTGTTGCTAATGAAGCTGCAGCTCACTTCTGTCTACCCCTGGTTTCCGGTGTCTGGATTGGTTTGAGGTTGCGAGTGGTTTCCTGTTTCTGTGCAGCTCTGGGGTAGTCTAATTGAAACGACATGTCAGCAAATATGTGTCCAGTGTGGCTAAGGAAAAAGGCAAGGTCCGTTTTTCTGCA
>NW_010404115.1:79272-112066 GCF_000710305.1 Buceros rhinoceros silvestris | reverse complement strand
GGGAAAGAGCCAAGGTCCGTTTTTCTGCAGCAAAGTGACTGAATATAGAAATCTCCATAGAAATACAAGAAAAATCAATATCTGATGTGAACAGCAAAGCTTATCTCCTTCTGGGAGGGCTGGGCAAGTGTGTGAAGAGGGGCACAGGCCTTCTGGAAGGACAAAACAAGGAAAAGAACAAGAGGAAATATTAGTGACAGGGGAAAATCTGTTCTGTAATTGTTCGCTTGGTTTCTTCCAACTGGACTCTGCAACTACGAATAAATAGAATTGAATGAGGAAAAATCCTAAATGTACCTATCAAGCCCTCAAGAACGAATCTGTCAGAAACAGCTTCAAGTTCATATGCTAAGTGAAGAAATTTTTATGAAAAAAGGGCAATTCCAAGTGTTGCCCTGTGTTACGAAGTGGGGTTGGGTTTTTTGATAGTTAAGGAAACCATGGCCATTGTGTGAAGAATGCATCCATTCATATGATTTGATTTAATTTCCATCACGAGTACTTTGCATCTTCCAGTCTCTTGGATGCAGGATCTTCTTTTTGACATACTTCAGCAATCCAAACAGACAGTAGAAATCCATTGTTTCATGCAAAATGCATACAGAAAAACAAATTATGGACTTGGTCCAAAAGGGCTGACAGTCTAAAGTCCAGATCTTGCATTTGGTTAGTAAGAAACATAAGACTACTCATGTTTTCTCCTACACTGAATATACCCTTCCAAGGGTGTATTGTATCAGCACAAAAAATGAGAGCTGTGTCTAAATCTTGGCAGATCATGCATCTAAATACACAAGCTAAACAGTGGCAATGTTACTGAAGACTTACTCTTCAGTTTTCACTGATGGAGAAGTAAAGCACACAGTCTTATTGCAGCATCTCTTCAATTAAAATTCCAGTTGCCCACAATGTCTAGCATGGTCAAGCATACTAAGTAGGACCTCGTTCCCTGGAGAGAGAAGTGTGGGAGAGCATATCTGGGCACTGGAGAGGGGCTGAGATGCATCTGGGACTGCCATAATATATTCTGTGCTCAGTCCTGAGGTATGTGTCATTGCTGTTCACCTGGATTGGGAAGTTCACCCTTTGCCCTTACCTAGAATTCTTCTGAGGTTTTCTGCTTTCCCAGTCAATTTTTCTGAATCCCATGAGTAACAGCTTGCCACAGGACATTGATTTCAGCATGAAAGACAAAGGAAAGAATTATTTGGGTCCTTTATAGATGTCTGTTTGATAGGTAGTTTAAGTGTAAAGAGATGAGAATATCTGGGAGCTCTAGATGAGCTCACCTGGGAGTTACATGGCAGGCTGTGGATTGTATTCATGTTCTTCAAGGTCCAAACCAGTTCTGACTCCACCATGTGTAGAGTTACTACAGTCCTTATATAGGTGTGATGAGTTTGGATCTTCAGTGCCTAATCTACAGGTAAAACAAAGGAAAAATCTGAAGTCAAACCCACATGTTCTTTGTCCCAGTCTTAGGTACATAAGCAACTGTCTTTTGTTCCCTGTTTCTTTTCCCAAATGGTAAAGGTTGAGATGGGTTTAAGTGAGACTGGACAAATGTATGAATGAGAAATCCTTTGAAGATCTCTAAATATACAGAAACCACATCCAGCTCTGGAAGTCCTCATACGGAAAACAGTTCATACTGGGAAAGCGTTAGCTGGAAGTATCATGTATGCTTGCTTGCCCAACTCTTCATCTCTTTTAGCCATCTGTTAATGACCAGACTTTTAAAGTTTTTTTCAAGTTGAGGTTGTGGGGTGATTCAGACACACTTTCATTTTTGTTACAAATAAAGCCATATTCTTTGTCTTCCCATAAAACAGTTGTTTTTAATATATTCTAGATCCATTTTTTTGACATGAGAAGTCAGCATCACAGGCAGCATAGGAACTTATTCTTCATAAATGCCATCTTGGAAGTGGTGGAGATTGTCTCAGTCTTCCTCTGATTCTGCCACAGATTTGAGATTGACAGTGCTGGAAGAGGCCCAACCCTTGCCATAGGTCTTGACTCTGTGCACTACTAGGGGAGACCGTTGTTCCCAATTCAGTGCCAACAGGCTTTTTTTTTTTTTTTTTTTTCATCTGGTGGGCTCGGTAAATTCTGTGTCTTGGATGTTTATTTTGACCAGGTTCTGCCATTGGTCATTTTGTCATCCTCTGGATTAATTCAGAGCTGGTCATGGGAGATGCTGATGATTTGAAGAAGGCTTGTTCCTACTGGAACAGTCAGTTCCTCTATGGGCTACACTGCCTGATATGTCTTTGGTCCTACCAAGCACAACTATTCCTTTCAGGCCTTGTTATCCCTCCTTCAGTCTGCTTATTAATTTAACAGGGGTTTCTATTGTGCCTTCCATCTTTTCTGTCTGAGCCATACATGGTAGTGTAAGCATTATGGGCTATCAGACACAACAGTGTTATTTACGTAAACATAAAAGGGGGTGAAGTATTTTGTGGTTCTAGTCAGGCCTGTATTATCCAATGCCAAGACTGAAAGAACTGAATCCTACCTTGTTAAATCCAAATGGACTTTCAGAATAACTGAAATGCTGCTGTTTGTTAGAAAAATGAAAAAGTTGAGTGTTGCAAACCTTTCCATGCCATCATGGCAGATGTTATTTTCTTCTGTTTAATCAATATATTAGAAGAAGAGTTTGCTGTTTCTTTTCCTTTTAGGGCCATATCTCTTTTGTTCCTCATTGGAATCTCTGTCAAGTGCAACAAGACATTAGACCAGTGTTGCATTGTATTCTTGTAGAACTTCTAACAGTTGCAGCTCCTTTAAAACTTTCCACAAACCAATTCAAGGTTTGAGTCAGAAGTGGTTAAACTGGCAAATACCTCAGTAACTCAAACAGTATGTTCACATGAGTTTTGGTGGGTAGTAAAACGGTATACCGGCTAAAGATATTTTTCTACTTTAGTGAATAAGGAGTTAACTGCATGGAAGGTGGATCTTGCTTCTCCTTGAGCAGAAGTGGGGTGTGGGTTGATGATAAAAAGTGAGACAGAGGGAGACAGTGTTTGGGAAATTAACCTTGGTTTTGGGAAACTATCTAGCTATCCTGGATCCAATTACCATATTGAACCCAGGATATCGAGAGTTTTGTTAATTTTCCCCACCTTTTCCCCCCTGATATTACTTTGCTTTGATTTCTGGCCATAAAGTTTGTCCCAGGTATTATATCTGAGCTGAACTGAATCTGTTTTTTCTGCTTTGTTTCACTTGCTTACACTACACAAGCCAACGCTTTGGCTGATTAGATCCCTGTTAAGAAGGAGGACAGGTTAGTTTTTTAAAAAGCAGAATGGGGATCAAAGAAATTAAAAGAATAATTTTTATTGTGGCAGGAATAGGATGGGTAGAAATAAGAGACACTTAAGAGCCTTTGTTAATAAAGTCGTGGAACTTTATTTGCCAACCTATTTCTACTTTTCATAAAACACAGATTTTCTCTTTTTCCTAATAGATGGAATTTTGATAACTCTTTTCAACCTATCCTCACTCATTTTCTAACGGGCTTGGGATTTTTTCCTTTTTTTTTCAAAAGACTGGGAGATCCATCACCCCAAATAAGTGGACTTTAAAGGTCAAGAGAGCTCTTATCCTTTTAGTTCCTTTCATGAGAGCTCTGAGCAGCAGGCACAGCAATCTCAGCATGGACTCAACGATATTTCCTCATGAGGTAGCCAGAAACTGCATGCCTGCAGGGTAAAACAAAATTACCAGTGTTCCCCCATGAATGTCCTACACCTTGAGAGGCCACAGCCAGCTACAGAGCAGTTAACTGCATGGCTGAGCACTAGCAGTAAATGCTTACTTCAATTGTGGCAACTGCCACTCAAAAGGGATGCATTTAATCTTGAAGGATAGATGTCTTAAGACATCTCCCTTTAGTGACACAAAGTCTCTGGACGTAGGAAGGAGTGCAAGAAGGGTTCTGTATCTGGCTACTTGCTCTCTGAAAACGGGATAAGTGGAGAAAATTTGCATAGCTGCTAATAAATTAGTTTTAATATTAATCTAGTTCCTATGCCTAATGAAAACGGCTAATGAATGCACATGGAAAAAAGTGAAACCTGACAGCATAGAAGAATATCAATAACATGACAAAGAAAACTTCCTTTTCTCGTTTTGCCTATTATTGTTGATGGCAGTGCACAAATGTTTGCAAATTTGCTTAAAAGCTCTTTTGTTAAAGCTGTGCAATATGGCTGATGAGAACCCAGAATTCAGAATCTACTGAAATTTCCTTTGGTACTAATACTCCCGAAAGAGATGGCCTAGGGCAGAGGGAGAGCAAGTGAATTGCTGCTACCTATGGATCCCAAAAAAGGCCATATGGAGATCATAATTCTTCCTGTCCAATCCAGTTAGAACCTGTTGCTAATCATTATTAAGCATCCATGGCAATAGCGCTGAGATTTCTTGGATGATAAGCAACAATTAAAGTCATATATGAGTGAAACGGGTACAGTTTTTCAACTGCACCAGAGGGTCTAGGTATCACTATAAGGATTTAGGCTGCAAACTCATCCAGGCAATTTTGAAAACTGTGGGAGAATTCTTATAGCATTATATAAAATATATTTTTAAAGCCTTTGCTACTGTCAGATGCTTTGTGAATTTTAAAAGTATAACCCGAAGGTGTAATAAATACTGTGCAACCTGATCTGAAGGGAACTTTAGGTAACTTACTGTAAATGCACACACACACACACATGATTCTTTCTAAATATATTGGCCTATTTACTACAGTAGTTACCTGTTTAAGACTTGCAGTTATATTAAGTAAAATAGTGTGCCTGGGCTAATACATTTTCAGAGAGCCTATTTGTTTTACTGAAGAATTTATTGCAGCAGTAATAACTGTCAGAGTGAAAGCGTGGTTAAAGTGCTAGAGACAGGACCAACTGCAAAGGGTATCTATCAAACTATCGACTTCCTGCCAGCGGTGTTGTGAACTCTTTTGTCATAAACTCAAGCACCCAGAGTTGAAACCTCGATCAATGAAAGGGGAACCTGGTATCCAGCTCTTTTAGAGAGGGCATCTCTGCTGTTTGACCCATTAGGACACAAATAACAGTTTTTATACAGTGCAGGTTTGATTTACAGCAGGCCTTCAGGTTAGCTAGTGACATTTATATTTTAAATGATGTGAACAGCACTTACCTTCTGAAAGAGTTAAATACAGAGCTCCCAGTTGCACTCTAGTAAAAAGTTTTATCTTTATAACCCACAAATAGAAATTTCATTACACTGTGTAGTTATTTGCCATGCAGAATTTTATTTATGTTACTCCCCCCTCCCCCTCTATTTCATTTCACTTTTAGTATTCTGGTACCATGGAGAGTATGGTCTCATCTAAAAATGCTGCAGACTGTTGTTCCCCCAGCATTCCCAAAAGTAGCGTGCTTGGTGGTATGTCTGTCCTCTGTGAACATAATTCACCTACTCAATCTGCAAAGCTCCTCTGTCTCTCAGAGCTTCTATTTCACCTGTGCCTAGAATCTCATTTAAAAATCCTACAACATTATGATCAAATTTATAGACAAAACGTAATAAAAACTTTTAGAAAATTTGTATTTCTAATCTATTCCTAAAATCACTTTATAATGCAGTAGCAATGTGGGTACAAGCTGTGGCACAGTGCATTTCATTCTTGGCATATATGTATGACGTAGAAACATAGAATGGTTTGGGTTGGAAGGGACTTTTAAAGGTCATCTATTCCAAACCCCCTGACCCAGGCAGGAATGTTTTTCACTAGATCTGGTTGCTCAAAGGCCCATCCAACCTGACATTGAACACTTCCAGAGTTGTTCCATCCACAATTTCTCTGGGCAAGAGAAATAAAAGTTATTGTAAGTAAAAGTTATATATATTATTATATAGTGCATGCTTAAAAGTATTTTAGTTATGGACATTTGAGACTAAATGCCGTATGTTATAATCTAGTTTGAGAGACATTATAAGAGAGCCATATTAAATGTGTGGACTAAGTTTGTTCCTATCTATGGCCTCACAGAATTTGCTTTTTTAAAAATATGGACAGCAGAAGGACCCAAACTCTGATTCAGTTCAAAGCTGAATGAATCTTGCCAGCTGGAGGCAGCTGGGTTACACTTTTCTTGCCTCTGCAGAATTCTGGTGGAGATTTCATTTTTGGATCAGTGCATTGGTGCAAATCTCTCTAGGTGAGAGCTGAGCTCAAACTGGTTGGATGGGGCTGGCCAACCTGCCACTGTGGACACAGTCTTTTTTTATCTTCTGGTGGGAGCCCTGTATGTGTCTGTCCTGTGAATGGGACAACAAGCTGTGTTACCATGGGTATTTTATTGCTGTGCAGGGTCAGGCTGCGCTTCTCGGTGCAGCAGTGGGTATACTGATGCCAATGCTTGTCTCCTGCTTTGTGTACATCGGTAACTTTCAGCATGATTTTGATTCCTGTGAAGAACTTTGGTATAATAGTTGGGGTTTTTTTATTTTAGAGCTCCAGTAGAAGCGAGGGGTAGACATCAGCTTAGTTTGTCATTGCTTGCTACAGCCTATTTACTTTTTGGAGGCTGGGAGGACATGCCCATTTATATTATGCCTTTCTTATGTGTTTCCTATTTTTACGAGGGAAACTTCTATTGAAATTTGAATTTTGTGGTGCTATTAGCTTGATCATTACAGTATCATTTCAATATGTTTTACTTCAGTGCAAGCTTTCACAAATATGTTCCGTTCTCCCACCAAGAAAGATAGCCTAGGTACATTGTTGCTCTGTGTGTGGTACAACAGTTTTCTGCCTCAGAGGAGGAACTTTTCTCCTGGCTCAGAAACAGAACTTCTCCCTTGGTGGTAAGATTTTTTGTGACATTTTTCTGAAGCAAGGTGGTATATTGTAACACAGAAATGAGACAGAAGTTTAGTGAATTCTGGATGTTAGACAAAATACATTGCCAGTTTCCGTCTTTTTTTTTTTTTTTTTGCATACCATAGTTCTCCTTTTAATTAAAATGTGTGTCCCCAGACACTGATGTTGTTTTTGAAGTTTAGACATATATTCCACTTCTGTGCTACGTAACGCCCTAACATTAAGTGGTTGATAACATTTTTATGTTTTAGAAGAAAGTCTGTTTTAGAAGAATGAAAGATTTTGTGTGTACTGGGGAAAGTGATTCTTGCTTTCATTTTAGTAGTTTTGCACGGTGTTACATATGCAATTTTATCAAACAGATCTTGAATCAACTGCTGTGCATTAGGCCAGTTTATCTGCTGCAGGCTGAATCTGATTTGCTCATCCTCAGTCATGTGATTGTCATCTCTGAGTACTCTATAAGATCAGATTCAGTGCTGCTTGGGTTACACACTGAAGATGACATGTTCCTGCAAAATGAGCTCTAAAATATCTATTGTTGCAAGGAAGATGAGAAGAGTTTTCTCCTTTTTGTGTTAAATTGTTCTATCTTAAGCACAAACAAGAGATCTTTTTTTTTTTTTGCATAAATGTGAACATTTAAGTGAATTGTTGCCTTGAAACGTGTAGGAAAATTAGAGTCAATCATAAGATTTCCCATTGAAAAGCAGGCTGTAGTGCAGTATTAAATCCTACACTGAGAAGGAACATGTGGGGAGCCTTTTCTTCGTGTTTTTGTTATCACAGCTCAAACCTTACAAGCCACAACTGGATGCTCCTTCCAGCAAATACAGGGTTTTTTAAACATTTTCTGATGATGTGGTTCAGATGTGTTAGTCAAAAGCAAACATCTCACCATCTCTGAACAACACCTCTTCAGGCCCCTATGCCATTAGCACAGTATTTTTGTTTTAATTAGAATAAGTGATATGCTGCAAGTAAGCATACATATCATGTTTCTTTCTGTAGATTTGAGGCTTTTATGGTTTGGCTTTTAAATTTACTCTGTTTACAATCAATAGTGTGCTACGGGCTCAATAAGACCAAAATTAACTTAACACATTCAGACTTTCTGCAAGGCTGGTCCTTTATTCACTGTTTACACCGAATCACTAGAAAGTGACTACAAGCTAGGGCAGAATCACAGAATCACAGAATCATTTGGGTTGGAATAGACCTTGAAGAATATCAAGTCCAACCATTATCCCAGCAGTGCCAGGTCACCACCAAGCCATGTCCCATCTATATGTTTTTTGAATGCCTTCAGAGGTGGTGACTCCACCACTTCTCTGGGCAGCCTGTTCCAATGCTTCATGACCCTCACTGTAAAGAAATTTTTCCAAATATCCTACCTAAATCTCCCCCAGTGCAACTTGAGGCCATTTCCTCTTGTCTTGTCAGCTGTTATTTAGAACAGACTGACCTCCACCTCTCTACAACCTCTTTTCAGTTGGTTGTAGAGAGTGCTAAGGTCTCCCCTCAGCCTCCTTTTCTCCAGAATAAACAACCCCAGTTCCCTCAGCCACTCCTCACAGGACTTATATGTTTTTTGAATGCCTTCAGAGGTGGTGACTCCACCACTTCCCTGGGCAGCCTGTTCCAATGCTTCATGACCCTCACTGTAAAGAAATTTTTCCAAATATCCTACCTAAATCTCCCCCAGTGCAACTTGAGGCCATTTCCTCTTGTCTTGTCAGCTGTTATTTAGAACAGACTGACCTCCACCTCTCTACAACCTCTTTTCAGTTGGTTGTAGAGAGTGCTAAGGTCTCCCCTCAGCCTCCTTTTCTCCAGAATAAACAACCCCAGTTCCCTCAGCCACTCCTCACAGGACTTGTGCTCTAGACCCTTCACCGGCTTTATTGTCCTTCTTTGGACATGCTCTAACTGGTAATTTTTGTCCTCCTCCAAACGGTTTCTATTTATCCTATAACTTGAGAAATAGGAGGAAAAAAAAGAAGGAAAAAAAAGGTACCTCTTTTCAGTCTGTGCTCTGTGAGGATCTTTGCTTGGCTTAATCTGAGCCTAACCTGAGCCTGCTGGCTGCAGTCCTGGTATGGCTGGGAGTCATACCTGTGCTTCCTGAATTGGGAGGCTCAAGGACCAGCTCTGAAATGTAGAGAGGTATTTTAGGGTGAGGCAGGGCAGCTCACACAGCAAATTTCTAGACATGTTGTCTTCAGTGGTCTGTGTGAGCACTATCTCTGCCTCAGCTGTAGAGTTGTGCAGGCCTAGTAGGGTGCCACTGAGGCATATGCCTCTGTCCCAGCATGGTGGACACACCACAACAGCTCAGGAATGGCTGCAGAGCAAGAGCAATGGTTTAGCCAGCCCTGATTGGAAGATGAACAAGTATCTGTGTTGTTTGCTTGCCTTAACAAACCTTCAAAAATTGAATTTCCTCTTTCTTTAGCAAAATGTTTTCATTGCCTTGGACAGCACTGACAAACAGCACTGAGTACTGAGTGATAAAGTAACAGCGTGAGTGATGTTTATTGCTATTCTCAAATAATGATAGCAATTTTTTAAATGATTTTTCACCTAAATGGTGTTTCTCTAAAATCATGTAGGAGTTCAGGCTGATATTAAGACCTAAATTGATGCCAGGGGAGTTGTGATTTGGAACAGAGATCATATATTCTATTTCTAAACCGACATTTTTTCTGGATCTCAGTGAGTATGCAGAAGATTGTCATTGTTAACATTCACCCACATCCATTTTGTAGATGCTTAACAAATCTTTTTTAACTAATGACTTCATAATTGAAAGGAAATACTTAAATAAGACAGAGTCACAATAAACGTTACAGATTAAGGATAATTCAGCTACTTTCATCCATGTGTCTTTTATTTTTAAACTCTTCAATTTTATAAACAGAAAGCAAAGTTAACTAAGCAGTTAAAGAATCATACTTCCTTCTGGTATTTTTGGTGACTGTATCCAGAATTTTTTAAAGCCTTTGTTTCAGAGTTTCAGCTGACAGAAACTGAGAAAATATGCATGGATAGAGTATTTCAGATGCTAAGCTAAATGGTGAAATGTTAGAAAGCAGTGTATATATTTCCAGCCTGGAGCTCCCAGAGTTATTGTACAAAATCCACATTAATATCTTACTCAGTTTCTGTGATTATATCCTTTATATCAGTGAATGTCATGACTGCCAGGTAAAATAAACCCATCCTACGTGTCCTCTTAGAATTATGCCAAACTTAATAACATGTGAGAGTGGGTCCACATTTCTCCCGAGCCGGCGATGCCAGCCCATCCTCACAGACTAATGTGTAATCAATACATCTTTCACCGTCAACCAGAGCCCTAGTCAAGCATGCAGAGAAGTCAGTCAATAAATCATAGCCAGAGGTCACTGCCACGGCAGCTCAACGCCCCTGGGTCACTCAGCTTCGCCTTGGACCTGGCCATGGCTCTTCAGGCTGCCTGGCAGCCACGGGTCGGCCTGAGGTCAAGTTTCCCCCCAGCAGGGTATTGGCCTCTCAGATGCAGTTTTGCTGTTTCTGACAGTGACCATTAATTCTCTTCTGTCGCCATGTTTAACCCTTCCCCACCAGCTCCCGCTCAGCCCCAGCTGGAGCCTGGGCATGCTGGGGAAGGACACTTTTTCCTGCGTCAACCGCTGTAAAATTCTGTTTTGACATTACCGTTCCTCTGTCAGATTTTAGCTTTTTCTCTGTCAAGAGAAAATGAGATGCAGTTCTTATGGCTTGTCAATTTCTGAAGTTAGGAGGGGCTACAAATGCTTGTGAAAGTCAACTTCAGGGTGTCTAGTATGACACCCAAAATGGCCCAAGTCTGTGAGCTCACCTCACAGGGTGTCAGCAGTGATGTTTGCCTACAAATATAACACGCCTTTATAGATACCAGCTCGGAAAACGAAAAGAAATATGGAAGTTCCTTGAGGATATCTTAATTTTTTGGTCTTACTCTCCCATAGCTTAAATAAATATATGACCTTAGAATCTCAAGGATTCACCTAAAACTCACAGCAAAATAAATATAGCATCATGAAGAATCCTTGCACTATCCTTATCATCCTCAAGTGAGCAGGAAGTACTTGTCAAATCACCGGGAAGCCTTGCTCTCATAAGATTTGTAAAATTTTAAACCTCATTTGTGGATCATAAAGTTCTGTACAAGCTCAAATATGCAATATATATTTGACCTGCTTGAGTACATTGCCACAGGAGGTAGCTAAGTAAAATAATCTGACTCAAGTAAAAAGGGGCAGATACTTTTATGATCACTAATAACATTTTTATAGCTATGAAAGCCTAGATAATAAGGATAATCAAATCATACGATTCAGGACGTAAGCTGATTATAGTACCAGAAATGGTCAGGTGGTCAGGAAGGAATTTTACCTTTTGCCACCAAAAAGAAAAAAAAAAAAGCAGAGTGATTAAACTGTATTGTTAAAGAACTTAATGATCTTAAAGTTAGGCACTGACAGCTGTAACACAATAGACTAGGCAGGGCTGAAGACTACTCTGATAGGAAAAAAAATGTGATTAGCTTCTATACTCTGGTATCTAAAAAAACTTTTATAGTTTAGATTTATCAGTCATCCTACCTCTCTGCCTACCCTCTGTACTCTCCCAGTAACACCAGGCCTGACACCTCATTTACTTTTATTATCTTCAATTGTTTCTGTGCCTTATAAATCCCACCCATATAGCAGTACTGTTTTTTTCTCATTACCAAAGATTTCACTCTTTCATCATTTAAAGCTAAGCTGTTTCTTTCCTAAAATCTAAAAAGAACCACATTGCACACTTCCTGGTGATAATTTCCCTCCACTTTGCATACCCTACACATGATCCTGTTCCATTTGCAGTAGATGGGAATACCCTGAGAGGATCACTTGGAGGCCACGGGACCCAGGCAGGAGATGGACCTTCACAGCTTCAGGTCATTTAGGTGATGTGTCCTGTTTCTGCCTTGGAATGCATCGACCTCTCCAAGAATCAGCTCAGTTTTACAGTCTCCCTTATTGAGTCCATAACTGGGAATAACAATTTAGCACCATGTGAATGAAAACTAACAAGTATGGTTATGGAAAGTATTAACCTGAAGCACCATCTTTCAACAAGAATAATTACAATCTTTCTCTTAGTGAGCAAGTCTTGAAAGAAATATTTGCACTGTTAATTTGTATATGCAAATAGCTTTTGAGAGGGATGCTGCTGCTAGCAGAGTGTTTGTTCTTTTCCCTGTTACCTCTAACTAGAAACTCTTTGTTAAAAAAGCTTAAAGGAAGGTGTGTGTGGATAGACAGAACGAGGTTTCAGGACAACTGTGCTTTCTGCAAGTTCTAGAACAGATGTGCATGTATAAGGTGAGTTATACTCGCAGTGCTACTTTAGCAGTGAAAAGTTCTGGACACTCCCCCATGTCAGCACAAAGGAATTATCAGATCTAAAAGGTGATTTGTTTCACCAATCTCTGCACACATCACTTACAGTAGGTCAAATTGCCCCTCTCACCAGTTACAGAGATGTCTGGAGTTCATTCTAAACTCTTTCACTGCAGACAGAATTAAAGTTAGGTGAGAGAAATCACAGTATCAGCGTTATGTACTTCTTTTTGGAGTCCTTCTTCTTATCTGTACTTTAAAACACTCAGAATTACTTTACAAATAAAGGGTAGTTATGGAGACTGCAAGAAGAAAGTATTCTCTAGAAGCCACGCTCACACTGAGGGTAGGATGTCATAAGAAAGCCCCAAAACAAACAAAAAACACACAACAATATTCCGCGTTCAAAAGTAAATCAGACTAAGACATTCAAGGAATGCCAGAGAGTCTCTCGGTGAGATAAAAGTTTCATCAGCGGGAATGAAGTTGGCTGGCCTGACACCTTAAAATGAGTGAGAGTGACATGTCACCTGCATCTTTCCAGCGCATTTGAATTTATTTGTGGGAAGCAAATATTAAGTTAGATAGGAACGCCTATTTCTTCCTGTGAATCCTAATTGTAGGGTAGGAACAATTTGTCCCCACTGTGTCTTCCTTCCATCCACCTTCCTCCTCAAGAAAATCATTAGAAAATTAGAGATGAAGTTTAATCTAATCTTGAAAGATATGGTGACTGCATGTGCAACTGATCAACACCCACTGTTATATTGAACTAATTTCTTATGCTCAGATGGTGTAGCTGAAGCAGTCTGTATAAAAAGCAGAAGTATGAATTTGTACATTGAGTATCTGCAGGCAGGATTATTCAGAAATTCTTGGCACTGGTAACAGCGATGGCTTTTGTCAGTCAATGGAAAAGAGCTGTATGTAAGTGTGTTTAGGAAAGAAAGGGTGGCTTTTGATCCTTGCAGCAAAAAGTCTGTTGAGGGATATTTCTGCACTAATTCCAGAGGAACAATGGGAGTGCCTGAAAATAAAGAATGACAGAAATAGAAGGTCCCATTTGTCTTCAGTGCTCTGATATCCAACCAAACACCCATTGCTTGAAATAAACTAAGCTGCTCAGTGGCAACTGGACACATCTGCTGGTACAATTGGCTCATCATTTTTAGTTACTTGAAATACTGCTACGTTCTGCCTGGATTTCCTGTTTCTGTGTATATTCTTGAAACTTATAAAATCTAGCTCTACCAAAACAGAGCACTTTACAACGTTATTCGGCCATTGCTTCATTCTTTGTTTTCTGTCATGATAAACCTTATGAATAATGTGATAATAAATACTTTATTAGAATTCAGAAATTATGAAGATTTCTGTAATACAGAAAGTTCTGATGTTTTAAGATGAATTTATATTACTATGTTTGCGCAGATGCTAATGAACTAATCTGAATGTTGTATGAAATTTGTTGGTGGGTTTGAGACAGTGGATTAAAATTAGACAGAGAATTAGTACCATAAGAAACGAGGCATGAAAGAAAAAACTGCAGTGGGGAAAATCAGGATAGGAACAAAGAAGGCACACTTATCTTAGACTGGGGTTCACCACTCAGGAAGCAGGAGAAGTTCTAGAGAGAAGGTGCATACAGGAAGCTCCTAAAGCTATGTTAGAAGTGTGCTTGCCTGTAGGGCTAAGATAAAATAGGGTACAAAGTCTTGCATGGAAATTGCTTTTTGGTTTTTTCTTTTCTTTTTTTCCTCCCTAAAGGAAGATGGGGACACAGAAACATGTATGCCCAGAAGGTCTGGAACTAATGGGGAGAGGACTCCTGGCATAGCAGGGGTTAAGATAAAGAAGTGCCACAGGAACTGGAAAAGAGAGAGACAGAGAAATCATGTAGTAAAGCACAGCTAGAAGTTAAGTTGGAATACATGGTAGAGACAGATGTTTGAAAGTGTGACCTGATAAACAACTGTAATGAGGGGTGCTAAAATGGATACAATTTTTTTTTTGTGATGACATTAGTTGTTGGAATAAACCTAGTGCAGCAAACACTAGAGAGCCTAGTGTAATTTTGAGGAAATTAATTAATGGAGTATATCTCAAAGAAAGGAATTTTTTTGCTCATCACAGAGAGGTTAGAAGTGACGGAACACTACAAAGCCAGGGTTCCTTGAACACTCAGGACAGCTTTGTCAAAACCATCACACAACAAAGTCAGCTGGTAAGCCAGAAATGGGAGGCAGAACACGACATAGAATAGTAAAATTCTAGTGGAAGAGAGCTGTTTTAGTAGCAGAGGTAGTAATGGTAATGCAAGTGAACAATGTAAGTAATATACAAAATACAGAATTTGATTTTATTTTTCTCCTACAGAAAAAATGAATAAATATTCTGTTTATTGGAACATGGAAATGACTTGTGGACCAAATGTTTTCAGGATAAAACACATAGGCTGCAGGCAATCTATTAATGTATGGCTAAACAGTCAACATAGAGCTCTCATATCAACAAAGACTGTAAGAAGATACTTTCATAACACTTGATATAATACAGATATACCTCACAGTATTTCTGAGTTCAAAGCACAACAGTTTCTGGTTGATCAGATAGAGGCATACAGGCTGCAAACCTCTTTGTGTGCTGCAAATTGAGAAGACACTTCAAGAAGACAGTTTGCATTCTAAAAAATTAAGAGGGGAAAAAATACATATACAGACACAGTCAGAAGTAATTCCAGGACAGAAGAACTGAGGAAAAGCAATCTTAATTAGGAAAGATTATTGCTTTTCCATAGTCCATTCAAATATACCTCTGGAAAGTAGAGAAGGTTGGCAAAGAACGGCGTTCACACCTGATCCTTTTCAGGCCTAATTCGTATTCATTCACACTCCTGGATGAGTAATGTTTTGTTAATCTCTCTTTCTCAACTTTGCAAATAAACAAACAAAACCTACAACCACTAAATGACTAAAATAAAACCCACAAAGTAAACCAGAAAAAAATACACAGTGGGAATATTAAGAGGGATATTAGCACAAGGGAAAAAAAAAAAAAGAAATTTGTACATTAGCTACAGTCCCCTGAAATATGGAGTCACCTGAGTTTGGACTTGCAGTACAGCTGTATTTCTTGCTCTCAGCAAAAAGCAGTGAGTTATAACCCCTGCTGCTCTTGAACCCTGCAACTGTATGAGGCACAAGTGGTTCTATAACATTCTATATGTTTTTTTATTATGCTATGGTCTTTAAAAAAGCACAGAACAGATACACTGAATTGAGTTTAATGAAAAGAGAAAGCATTAACAATGGATTTCATCTTCATGTTTAATTAGCTAGAGGCCGTGTAAGAATAGACTAAATCAGCACAAGGTTCTTGATTGCAATCTTAGAACAGATGGGCATTTTTATCTTGAAAGGATAACCAGCTTATCTGTAGTTTTTCAGCTATCATGACTGATCTATATCTTCTTTATCCAGCCTAATCAAGTACAGAAAGTTTATTAAGATAGTAACACTTAAAGTTATCATCAGCTACACTCTCTAATCTTGATGCTATTTTGCTGTGTACTTTGTTTCAAGAGGTCCATCAGCCAACAAAAGCTAAAGTTTGAGGGGTATCACTTACAGGTCTACAATGATTTTTTTCTTAACAACAAGCAACTTAAAACCCGGGTTAAACTGATGGCAAAAGGTTATTGTCATGACAACTCCAACAGGTTAAACACAGGCTCTGAAGCAGGGTAAAAGATAGAAATTTCCTGCTGGACAAGCAGGTTGGTGAGTCTTCCACTGACTAGTTTCTTGGCACTGCCCACTGAACTGCCTTCTACAAACATGGAAGAAGAGACTCAGATGGTGAAAATCAGAGTAATCTCAGTGTTGGAATCTGTGCTGAATGATGTAGACAAAGTGATACACATAGCCAGTTGATGAATGCCTAGGAGGGTTGACTGCCGGGTATGTAAAATTAGCTTTTTTAATGCATATACTTTCTAAACATTGTCAAAATTGTTTTGTTTTGTTTTGTTTTGTTTTGTTTTGTTCTTTAGAAATCTAGTTTTAAGATTATAAGGTATTCCCCAAGAGATTTTAAATTTGGATATATTTTTAAACCAAATTATGTGATATGTCCTCCATCCCATTAAGACGATTCATCTTTGTGCAATTGAGAAGAATCAGTTGATTTTGGGTAAGTTTTACATCAATACAGCACTGTGCCAGTGATCAGGTTACAACAAATAGATGTGCAGTGTTTTAATACCCTGAAATTTTTGTGGTTTAAACTTTATTTTTTTTTATCCCCCCCAAAATCAGAGGCATGCATACGGCTGCTACTGAAATACTAGAACCACATCTTGCTTTTGGAGGTTTTGCCTCAAGACATGTCTCAATGTCTGTATGATCATTTGCAAGTGTGTTGACTGGAGCACAGTCTGTATCAATTGTTCTGGCATTTCTTGCCTGGCCTTTGTAAGTCAGAAATTCTTGAGGAGATTGTCTATGGGGTTTTTGACTGAAAGATCAATGCTTAAATAAAATGTGTGCTGATTACACATCTCCACATACAATCAATGAGTCACTGAAATTCCATAACAAGCTAAATATTGATGACCAGAAAACAAATGTGTACAATTGCACTTCACTGTTTTTTCTCTTCCCCTTCATAATTTCACCCAGCCTTAATAAATATGAGGTTGTTACTGCCAATTATACTACATGCAACCAGTTATTGTGCTGTAAAGTGCTACCGTTTGCCATTATCGATCTTACCTGTCTTTTTAATTATTGACGTAACCTGAGGCTTGGTTTGGTCAGCCATGCAGGTCATTCTTCCACCTTAATGACGTGAAATGTTATTGTCAGGGTGAGGGAATCAGAGTGCCTATAGTTTAATGCTCTTTTACATGCCAATTATTCCCCAGACTATAGAACAACTGCAGCCAGTTAAATATCAAATCCAAAGGTCATCTGTCTTGTTCTTGACCTCTCTGTGACTGAAACATAACAATAGAAATCTTTGATAAACTTGCTTTTCCTGTGAAAGAAATTCATTACTAAAATTTATAGGTGTTGCCCCAAAAGATAGGTAATTTTTTGCTAGAGACAAATTTGGAAACAGGGAAAAAAGCGTAGTCATAGTGTTGGAGAACAATTTAAATTTATAATGGGCTTGAGCAGAAATACTTAAACAGAGTCACAGAGATTCTCAGTTTTGGTGTATGCTGGTTTTATCAGCAAATGGGTCAGTTTCTCAAAAAAGTTGGTCAGAGGCAGTAAAATTTAGATCTTGATCAGAATATGACCAGTGACGGCATGGTGGTATCACTGGTAGAACGGAAGTTAGCGTATCAACCATTTAGCACGTTGGTACCATGGGTGGAAATGCTGCTGTATATAAATCAAGCACGTTTCAGGAATCGCCCACCTGAATTGTACCGTGAAGAAGCGTGCTGTAAGCAGTATGTAGTATAATCCAGAGTGAACCTCATGAATAGGTTATCTAAGGAATTTCTCAAGAGCTTCAAACAACTGTTTGTTACTTTGTAACTTAACATCCTACTAATATTTGAGATTTATAGTCCTTTGATTTTACTGCTAAAATATTAAATAAGTTCAATTTTTCTTGCTCCACCTCTTCCTAGAGCTTATAGAAAGTGGCTTCAGCCTACAATTTGTTGTATTCCCATGTATTTTTAGAGAAATACCTGGCTGTTTTTTCATGATAGTCTATAACTGCCATATACCTCCCCCCTTATATTGATGTTTTATATGTATTCTTTACTTCAAAAATCTTTACGATAGGAAGAGCCAATCAAGTGTTTTGAGAAGAGTTGTTCATTTGTATCATTGCATCTTTCCATCAGCACATCCAATCCCTGAACAGCAATGCCTGAACCCTTATCCTAAGCCAAAAACGCTTTCCCAGTTTCTGATGCTTGTACCAGCTAGTGTAGCTCTTAATTCCTGTAAAAGAGAAAGCTATATAGGCCTTAGAAACCATTTGGAAACTGAAGGAAATGTTCGGTGCAGTGTTATCTATCTGCTTAAACATGGCTTTTCAGTGGATGTGTCCTGGCAGGCAGCAAATTTCTGGCTAGTTCACTTTATTGGCATTAGTCCTCAGAGCCCTACTGGCCTAGGATTTGTGTGTTTGAGAGATTTTCTCTCTTCAGCTGACAGAGCAGTGGGCAACAAATCTCTCTGGGTGTGATCCAAAGCCCAGTGAATGTCTCAATGGAGACATTTGTGGAAGGGAGGTTAGCAGGACAATCTTAAGTAACGATTTCTCTAGAGCTCTCTTACAGTTGATTTACCATTGATCTGATTTTTTAACCTTTGTAGCAAGCTGGAAAACTCACTTCTCTATTTCCACCCTACTGAGAAAGGCTCAGCTGAGAGCTGGAAGGGTGTTTTGTTTATTTTCTTGGCACTATGCTGGTGAGTACTTACCTATCACCAGAAGAACGGGAGTTTTTTTAAATCTAAATTTCAGGAGGGATGCAGCAAAAGATAGTCAGTTATTGGGGGTTTTGCAAATATGAACTAATGACCTAAATTATATTTATAAATGGCTATAACAATCCCTACCTTCTCCACCTTTCCCACCTTCTGCGAGATATTTCTTTCTTTGTACTTTCTACTGCAAGAATAACTACTTGAAGCAAATGTGTTTTGTAATATTTCACTGAGGTCTATTGGTTTTTAAAACACACCTTTTTTGTAATACGTTAAAAAATATTTTAGCTGATTATGACTTGTTAGCTTTGCTGCTGCTCCAGTTCCGTTTAGGAAAAAAAAATATGGCTTTATATTTCCTCCCACTGTTTTTCAACTAAAACAGAACTTAGTTGCCTGCTGATCCTGCTGGCTTTTTTAAATGAAAAACTTATTCTTCTTAAACTACTGGAAAATTATGTTTAAAAATCAGCATAATTTCATTGCCTTTTATTTCTGTCTGTCATGAAAACTGCCAGGCTGCTTTCTGGAACAACCCAATGTAATTTAATGCACAGATTTAGTTATAGTTATGAATATACTGACTGAAAAATATTTTAATGATCTGGAGATATTACTCATGCTACAGTAAAATTTGTTGTGTGCATACACTGAAAAAAAAAACCCAACCAACAAACCCCCCTGTGTCTATAGGTGCCTCTATATTCGTAACAGATAATTGCGTAAGACTGAGTGTTGGCAGGCTCAGTAAAGAGTAGCCTAACAAGTGTACCAGATGTGGTTCAGCCATTTAAATTGCAGAGCAGAGGACATAGAAATTAATTCAGAATTATGACATCACATGCTGTTGTTTTTAAGAATCGTAAAGCCAGTCAGAAGAACAGGGAATAAAATCTTCACTTAAAGATTGTCAGAAAATGACAATCTTTCTGGTTATAGGATCACCTAGTGGTTTCGAATAATTTCCCATGTCTCTTCAATAGGAAGGATGTACATTGAAACAATGGTGACAAGTTCAAGTCTTGCAGAGGTCAAAACTCACAAGCAGTTCTGAATCTCTTGTTTATGAATATTTGGGGTGTTTCATAAAACTAGCTTTTTTTAGTGAATTTCCAATTCTATTTTCATTCATTCCTCTTGGAGTGACTGTGTACATGTCCTTTTCAAATCTAATATTTTGTAGCAGATAATTGTCCATAAGAAAGGAGATAAACGTGTGAGTGGTACTGCATATACTGCCTGGTGAACCTCAACATACCCTCTAGCAAGTAGCTCAGTGTGCAAGACAAGACATAGGTTGCAAGACAAGAATAACTGCTAGGACCTTACATAAGCCAGAGAATTTCACTTGAAGGAATATTCTGCAGCTAACCCTTATTTTTTGACTGAGTAGGAGGCAGGGGGAAACACTGACTATACTGATGGAAGAAGTTCATATGATGGAAAATCTGCTCCATTCCCAGTTTCCAATGGTTAGTTAGTTTCGACAATTTACTGTTGAAACTATGTGCCTGGCTGTGGCTGGAAAGATCGTAAATACTTGAAGTGTACAGCTTGCATATTTTAAATTTGACCAACTGACCATCAACTGATCCTTAATGGAAAGTTCAAATAAAATTAGTACTCTATATTGCAGATTTCCAGTTCTATGAGAAACCTTTTGGTATAGCTACTTTCCTTCCCTGCCTATACTATTGTTACAGGGAAGGTATCACACAGTTATAGTTTGGGACTGTTTAGTCAGCATCAGATAAAATAAAAATTAGCTGGGGAAGCAAACGGTAGACTTATTTTTCTGTCTTTGAGCAACATCATTTTGTCACTAAATTCTGGACATGTGTGACCAACATTGCAGGAGTTTGCCACGTGCTTAAAAAAGAGAGGAAAGCACTCCTATCCCATTACTTTTTGACTATGAAGGCATGTGGCTTACCCTGTGTCCCCAGGTTTCTAGAAAAATTTTATTTGCTGTTGGCTCACTCAGAATCTGAACACAGTTGTTATTGCAGTAACTGTCATATTACCAAGTCTTCAAATCATTTGGAGTAAAGAGACTGCCATGATAAATCAGAGCAGTGACCCAACAATCCTAGTATCCTGTCTTTAGCACCTGGCACCAGATGCTTCAGAAAAAAAGGATAAAGAGTATTCTTACTTACACTCCATCTATTGGATTATTTGCCCAGTCATTTTCTACTAGAAACATGATATTCTTATTTAGTGTGGTGGGAAATCTCTTCCACCAAGCCAGACTTGATCTGTTTCTTCAACAGTAACCTCTGAGCATTTCAAGGAAGTAGATGCAGTTTTGTAAAGTTCACCCTGCTCCTGCCTGTACTTCTCAGAGACTGTTTCTCACTCATTACTGCAAGTGGGCGAGTGCCTTTTTCAAGCCCTGTAAAATTGGAAAATCTAACAGATGGTAGATATGGCCTATATGCCTGAAGTCCCTTCATATCACTCTGTCATGTTTCCAAAACTACTTTCCAGAGTGCTTTCCCTTGGAAGTCATTGGAATATTCCTGTTGTGCTGTATTATAAGATTTCCCTTTCCCGTTTTGGTTTTGTTTTTTGTTTTGTTTTGTTTTTCGCAGCTGTAATTCAGAAAAATCAAGAGTTTTTTCTCATCATATAAACATGTGTTTATAGTAGACTTTCAGGAAGAATAATTGGTCAGGCTAAGACTTGTACCTCCTGCAGCATACTTCAGGGAACTGTAAATCACTTTCAGTGGGACCTGGTTTTATATCAAACCTGCTGCTTCCATTACTTCCCATGGGCTATCACCACAGTTTTGGTTTGGTTTTCCTGTTCATGTTACGTGTTTTGAAACTGTGGTGTAGTGACATCAGTCTAGACCACTGACTAACATAATCACTACAAACATAATAGTTTCCTACTGGTGAAAATCAAAGGGCTTTCTTTTGCATGTTTGGGTCAAAACATTAAAAAAAATTTTAAAAAATTGATTTTGAGATATTTGGTACATGTATTATAAAGAAGAGTCATAGAAAAGAAAATTACACCTGTTTGCATGGATTTTCTACTTGTTATATGGGGCCACAACTGGTCCCTTTTGTATAAGCACAAAGATGCTTCATCAAAACAGGCTTTTACATTTTTAGCATATTGTTTTCTTTATTTATCAAGGAAAATGTTATCTTTCTCATGGCTAGTAGGTCATAAAAAAAAATTAAGTTAGTGACATTTATATGCTTTCCTGCCAATTGTACAGATCCACA
Source organism: Buceros rhinoceros silvestris (assembly GCF_000710305.1). Lineage (NCBI taxonomy): Eukaryota > Metazoa > Chordata > Aves > Bucerotiformes > Bucerotidae > Buceros > Buceros rhinoceros. The sequence goes on along the minus strand of NW_010404115.1, from coordinate 90,081 downwards.
GTGGTCCAGAGAGTAATAAATGTAACATTCAAATATTTTAGAACTAATGTGGAGGGATTGTACAGGAGAAGAGGGGCGTTCAGGTGAATATTAGCCTAAGTTCTGTATACAAGTGGCAGCACTAACTAAACTGCAATATCAGGCCACCTTCCATCACGGGTGTCTATTGAACTCAATGTCAAAACTACTGTTAACTTCAAAGCGAACGGAACTGGGTCCAGCAGTGCTTGCAGTGCATGTTCACTGCTTACAAATAGGCTGAAAATATCGAGACTGGGATTTCAAGGACAATACTAGGAGGGATGGTTAGTGAACTCTCTGCCTGCACTCCAAAAATATCCGAAGGTCACTCTGAGAAGTTGTACCCAGCACAACTAAGTCTTTGTGCCAGGCATCTTGATTTAAAGTAGTAGAAAAAACAACCTTCAAACATTGCAAAGCTATAACCTGTCCTGTAAGAAGTTTTCCATTATCTTCTTTGCATGTGACGAGACCTTTCAATACCTGTGTGTGAGTGCACATGTATGTTTTTATGGCAGTTAATGTTTCTCTCCTCTCCTCCCTAGTCTGTAGTACTCAAATGTAGTTGAATTCTAGTGGAACATAGGTAGTGAATAGTGCTAGAAACCAAATTAAAAATTAAATTATCAGAATTTAATTTTTTAGAAAAGAAATTAACAATTGAATTTTAATAATGCATTGAAGTAGGCATTAAAGTTCACTTTTAAATAAGAATTTTCCATTTTGAATTGATAATCAGTTGTTTAAAGTAGCTGAACTTCTATCACAATACAATAGATAAAAAGGTATTTCTGTTAACGTTTGAGACAACATGTAGGATGCTACACCTCTGGACTGTGTGTGTTGGGACTATTAACGGGAAAACCAGTTTATGTCACATGAGGAGATTCTTGTTCTCTTCAGCCGAACACATCTGAAGTTCAAAGAGAAGAAGTGAACATTTACTGACTTATATACGGTCTCCTTGAAAAGCTTTTACTGGGAATGTCTATTTTCCTTTCTGTCAAAGCAGGTCTAATGCTCTTGAAATGGATATCAATATTTCCATCTCAACAGGTGAAAATTTTTTATTACTGTTTCTACTGGAAACTATGGACTGGTCAAACTAGGAAATATTTGTCAAAGACAGTAATTTTTTGTGAATTTCCTAATTAAAAAGAAATTTTTTTTTTTAATGCAAAATAATTTCGGCAAATCTCAGGTTTCTCACTCATGCTTCCCTTTCCCCTAATTTTTCATCAGTTCACAAACATTTTCAAAACTTTGACTTTGTCTGATACAGGAGGGGAGAAATAAAATCAAGTGAAAAATTCCCATGGGATAAGAAAGACACTTTACTATTTTGATCTACACCTCTTCAGGACTCAAAGACATCTCTTGTGCTGGTGAATAAGCTATTAGCAGTCAGCTGAATACCAGTCCCGCTCCCGGAGAGCTTAGGTGCTCATGTTCTGCTATGGAGTAAAGATTTTTAGTCTCACTGATAGGTTTCTGCAAATTCATCTGCTTCCTTGCAAGACAGTATTTTCTTTCAGCTGATTAGAACTGTGTTCTGCTAGCAAGATGGTTGGATGGCTTATGTTGCAGCTATCAGGCCTGCGTATGTGTACTAGAAAAGTACATTATCTTTGCTTCAGGGATCACCACTGCCTGCCTTTATTTATACTCTACTACTGTACCCTCCAGCCCTGTCATTCCAATAGTATTCTTGAAGACAGCTTGATCCAAAGCACATTACAGAATTGCAAACTCTCTTAAGAGTTTTGTGGCAATGTGGCAAAAATGGTTATAACTTTTGAAATGCTGTGGAAATGTTTGCTGGAAGCCAATGAATTTCCTTGCAAAAATGTCACAAACAAGTGGAAGTGAATAGAAAATCTGGGAAATCATTCAGATTTTCACATAGACAAAAAAAAAAAAAAAGAGAAATTAAACCCCAACCCCCCTAAACTGTTGGGTTTTGCCCAGCTTTAATCAATTCTTTAGGACGTTCTCATTAGTCCAGACATCAAGGTCATTGTATTGAGTCTTTAATCCGGAGAGGAGCTTTGAAAGGAAATGTCGTTATATGCAGTGCCTGTATGGATCAAATATGCATGTGTTAGTTTTACAGACTGGTGTCAGTGTTGCACTTACTTGTTTGGGACAGTGGTGATGATGTGTAAGCCATTTTGCTCCAAGAGAACAATGCACTGGGCTATTTTTTTTAAGCATTAAATTCTGGTTTACTCAGGGCCTTCTCCACCCACTGTAGATGAGGGAGGAAAAAATCTTGGCAAGCGGATGCTCTGAGGGGGCACATGGAGGCGTGTGTAATCATCTTGCCAGTTTAATTAACAGTGCTTTTGACTGATATGTGTTAATGAGGATAATGTACAGTATGGAGGGAAAGAACCCTGTGTGCTGTATTAAAGGGACAGGTGCTGGGCACACTGGAAAGTTCATGCTACTAAAAGGAAATAAAGTGTATGAAATGACCTAGAAAGTGAGAGAGAGGAAACATTTCTGAGAGTGCTTGTAAGTGAATAAATCTGTGCACGCAGTTCACATGCCTTCGAAGTGGTTCGTGGTGGAAAAAAAGGGAGTGGAGAAAATCTGCCTGTTGGCAGTACAGTTCTGCATAGGCAGGCAGGGGAGAGTGGCTCCTGCCTCCTTGTGCCCAGCAGACCTCACCAAATCATCTCACCTGTGTAAAGGCACTTCTATACATAGGTGTTTGCAGGAGTGGGCCTAAAGTGCAATGCCTTTGACATTCTGCGCGACGTCCTCTGAAATGACACCATTTAGAGTTAAGAGCAATCAATGAAAGATTTCCTTCTACATAAGGGCCTGATTGTCTGATGTTGCAAGGGCCTCCTGCAAGCCGCTGAGTGCCCTCAATTCTAAGTGAAATCAACAGGATTGGGCACTGGCATTTTTAATTCTTCTTATTTATGGGATATGTTTATTCCCTTTCCTATGCTTTCAAAGTACTAACTGGATTTTCAAGAACTAACTGGATTCATTACCAACCTGAAAAGAAACGTAGGATTTCAGTGTGACAAGCTAAATTATGTGGAAGATATCAGTAGAGATTGGCAGTGTCCTATCAGGTGCTTTAAGCATTGTAGAATTTATGTCTTCATACAGTCTTTACTCCAATAAAGTTGGATAGAAGTGTTTTCCAACATGAAATCCTCACTAACATGAAACAATCGTATTGGTGGTCCAAGTAAGCTAAGCTCTTATTGAGTGTCTCAAGCTGCCTTGTAGAATTATTTTTTTCCATGACCTAATTTATTTTAGGACTGTGTGGATATTCTAGTTTTGATAAGATTCTCTGCCTTCAATGATAACACTCTTTAAGGCTTCCTAATTTTTTTTTTTCCTGAAAGTTTTCATCTTTCTACGAGATGTATGTATTCTAAATCAAAACCTATAAATGTGAATTACAATTAAGGGAGATGTTTATAACACTTTATGTCTTTGAATACTTCGAAAATTCATTACGCAAGTTTGTCTTAAACAAAAATCTGAGATTACCACATATGTAGTGCATTGAAAATTGTCTATATCTGTAAGTTTATATGTGTGTTTCTGTAATCAAAAGAGAGATGAACATATGCAGGTAGCCTGTTCCATCTCTTTGAAAAGAAGCACCAGACACCTCTTGGAAAGTATTTTCTCTTCTACCAGAGGCTGTACTTGTTTTCTGAGAATGATCTGCCAAGGCTATAAATGGCAGAAGAACTCTGTGGGTTTGGAATAAGACCAATGGATGGTATAGTGCCTATAACAAAGAAAGGAAGATGTCTCCTTAAAACAAAAAAAGAACCCAAAGAACCAGGCAAAAACGAAACATCATTTTAACTGGGAAACCCCTTTAACATGACCAGTTCAATGACAGGAGGGAAAGCAGTGTTTGCCCTCATAAAACAATGGTGTAAACCTTGAAGGATTTGGAAGTTATTTTCCTGAGTTTTCTGACTGTGAGAAATGTGTACCCCAGAGAGGGGCAATTTAACCAGTGGCTTTTCAAAATAACTGTTAAGCAGGACTAAAAAGAAGACAACACGGTTACCTCTTGGTTTAGATGTGTTTAATTCTAGGGCTAGATTCTTGGCTATTTTCTTATTCAGGAGGGTCCAGACTTATAAATCTCTTTTGAATGAGAAAGGTAAAAGCTATGTTTGCTTGAGATTTCAGTGGATCCTACCAAAAGCGACTGAATGTGCCCAAAAATGAGGATGCAGGAGTATCTTCTATTTTTGACATTTTAACAGTGTCAGTATAACAGATTTTCCACATTGTAACCCCCTTTTCTCCTTTAAAATTCTGTACTGTTTTTTCAGCTAGAGAGGGGTTAAAATCCAATTAAAGTTAAAAGACAATGTTGGCATAAGATCAAATGGGTATAAACTGGCTGTTAAACACATCTAGGACAGAAATGAGAAGATTTATAACCAGCAGAGGACTGAAGTTCTGAAACAGTTTTCAAACAGAAACAATGAATGAAAGAAACATTAATGGATTTAAAAAAAGGGTTTGATAAATTTATGAACAGAATTATATGACCTGGTTGCCTCCATTAGCCATAGACTGGACCTAATTACACACGAATTCCCTTCTATTTCTTTTTTCACAAAGTAATAAGGCAATCACCAGTATTTGTGCTGCAGAAATACAACACACTGAAGAAACCCTGAGTAAACAGAAAATAAAGCAATCTGGAATCAGCTCTTACCTGTAGTAAACTGACATCAGTAACCTTCAGACAAAAGACAGAAACTGGTACTATATCCCTCTCAGTTTTGACCTTCTTTATTTCTTTTCCCAAACATGGTAGCTTTCAGACATTAATTTTAGCCCATCTCTATTCAAAGCAGACATGAGTAAAAACATTGGCTGAATGTACTGCTATTCATTTTAGGGTCAGTATCTCATCCTCCCTGGACAGCTTTACATGTAATAAAAGAACTAAAATCCAGCAGAGTTGAAAGCCTTCAACAGATCAAGGATCAGGCTCACAGTTTTAGGATCTGTGCATCAGCAAACTATCTGTTTAACTCTTCATACACACTTCATTCCAATTGAAGCATATGCCTAAATATTTAGATGACTGCAGACAGACTTCAGTGAATGCTTGAAGTTAGCATTACATCTAAATGCTTTATCAAATTGAAACCCTGCTTAACCTACAGGAAGCATAGGCTATTAACGGCCGATGCTATCTGAATAATCAGCAGTACAATACTCTTCATTATTTTGATTTATGTATCGATGTTTCCGTTATAAACAAGCATCTCAAAAATACCGTAGAAAGTTAATGGTACAAATATTAAGCCATCCACTTATAATTAACAGGAAGAGAAGAAAGAAGAAGGAAGAGGAAAAAAAGATACTTTCAGATAACTTTAAAAATCACTAACATGTTCATCATAACACAGTAAATATTAAATTATATCAGATGCCCTGCCTTCTTCCAACTTAATGAATAAAAAATAAATTGCAACGTTACACACATTGTTCTTACCTTTTATTATCTAATGAAGTTCCATTTTTTTCATTCGTTCTTTCCTTCCTGTTCTTGTGTGTTTAACTATCTCGCTATCAGTCGTATCCCTGTTAGTCTTGTTGTTTTCCTACAGACAGTTTATTACGGTATTCAATCAATATTATTTCCTCGGCTAGAAGGGCTTTTTTTCCCCTTCTGTTTAACATTCCGTTACAAATTTCATTATACTAATTTAAAGGCACCTAACACGTTCTCTTTGGATTCTAGATAACTATTTTGACTGATTTTACTTACTGGGAAGAACATTTTTTTCACCTTTGTTTTTTTTTTTTTTTTTTTTTTTTTTTTTTTTTTTTTTTTTTTTTTTTTAAATCTTCCTGCATTATTGTAGTCCGAGTCTTTTTCCTCTCTTCTGCACTATTTGATCTATATGCTGAAATATTTGTTATCAAGTTCTGAAACAGCAGGTGTCAAATTCTCAGACCGAGTATAATAATCATAATGATTTGGAGAAAAACATTGAGCTTCATGGAAGTGGCAATAAAGTCAGAGAATTAAATGTGTCATTTTTCGAGGGATGATGGTATTTACAAATAAATGCTTAATAAACTCAGATCTTGCATTTTTCTTTTGCATGATATTATGCTTCAAATACAAATTGAGTGATTTTATTTCCATTGTAACTTTTCAGCATTAACAGCATACAGTCCATCAGCAAATAACAAAGGTATACTTTGCCTTAGAGTTATAAAAATAAGCCTTCTTAAACACCCATAACAATAACTTTTACATTTACATCTAACATTTTTAATACACAGAAATAATTATCAATCAAAAATACTGTCTGTTGAAGGTTATGGCTCAATTATTTGCATATATTTTAATTTTGAAAATGGATTTTGCTGTTGAGAATAATGTTAGCACCTCTGTTAGAGAACAGTTTTATAATTAGGCGAATACTGTACCATAAAATACTCATCACCATAGCAATGGTTTTTCATGGGGCATAAGTAAGTTGATAACAGAGGCAATACATTTACTACAGAGACTATTGTGGTTGAATAATGTAAAGTTATAACTTCTAGTAAAGCACCTACTAACATAAGAAATCATGGCACAGTCACACTACATATTGACATTAAGAGTCATTTTAATGAAATACATTAATATTTTATATAGCATCCTTCATACAAAGCGTAATAGCATTGCAATGCCTGACAACATAGTGTCTCATATACTGCCTCTCATCTTGAAGGGTCATGTGCTTGTTTGTGAGTATAGGAATCACTTCAACCACTCCTGAAATTCCTTTATTTATTTATATGTATTGTTCTAATATTAACCATTGCAGTATCTGAATTGGCATGAACCTCTCTCTGGAGAGCAGAACAACAATTGTTTAAAAATGACTCGTGTCTCTAAAGAACACTTGAATTCTGGCAGCAAAAAAGGCTTAGTCTCTCCAACTAAACTCCAGAACAGAAATTCAGGTAGGCAGGATGCAATTATCCCAATTTGAAATCAGACGTAACACTGGAGATGCTATTATGAAATACTATGAGGTGTTTAGTGAAAGCAAATAGCCAAAACCTTAGTTTTATTTCTCCTTTTGACAACTCCAAACGCCGAGCAGACACATCATTTGTTATGGACTTCAAGTAATGGTACCATTCACCAAGGCACAAACTGGTTGTTTTTCCTCAAGTGGCTTTCCCTTCTGATTGTTACTCTTTGGTGCGGGCATGAATGACACCGCAAACTGGAACCTGGATAGAATCAAGGAAGACTACAAAGCACTGGAGGAGCAAGTGAAGAATACTGGTGTCCAAGTTATCTGTTCCTCCATTTTACCAGCTGGAGGCACGGGGACAGCCAGAAATAGGCTTACAATGCATATCAACTTCCGGATACGTGGCTGATGCCATCATGAGGGTTTTACCTTTTCTGACAACGAGATGTGCTTTGTTGACTATATTCTGCTACAGAGGGATGGAATCCATCTATCTAGAGGAGGCAAGAGATTCTCTGGCAGCAAGCTGACCAATTAAGTGAAGAGGGCTTTAAACTGAAGCACTTGGGAGGTAGGGTCCAAAATGTCAGTGCTCATGCCATCACATTGAACTGGGGCCATCCAGAGCTGCAGCAAATATTCGTTAGCTGCCTCCCACAATGAGAAAATAAGGCTACAACCCCAGTGGTGGATATGGCTATAGGGTGTCTTCTTGCTCCCCTCTAGGGAGACCTGTGCACTTGATCCCCTCTGTGAAATACCTGTACACCAATATACACAGCATGACGAATAAACTGGAATAATTAGAGATCTCCGTGTGGTCACAGGACATGATCTCATTGCAGTTACAGAGACATGGTGAGGTAGTTCACATGGCTGGAATGCGGTCGTGGATGGCTATGTACATTTTAGGAAAGACAGACCAGCAATACAAGGTGGTGGAGTTGCCTCTTTCTGTGTGAGAGCAACTGCCAAGACTGAAGACTGAAATGAGAGTTATAGGTAAGAATCAAAGGGCTAATATGGGAGGCACTGTTCTGGGTGTTTACTACAGGCTGCCTGATCAGGAAGAGGAAGGTGATGAGAGCTTTTACACACAGCTAATAGTAGCTTCATGATCACAGGCCAAGGTTCTCATGGAGGACTTCAATGGTGAGGTAGTTCACATGGCTGGAATGCGGTCGTGGATGGCTATGTACATTTTAGGAAAGACAGACCAGCAATACAAGGTGGTGGAGTTGCCTCTTTCTGTGTGAGAGCAACTGCCAAGACTGAAGACTGAAATGAGAGTTATAGGTAAGAATCAAAGGGCTAATATGGGAGGCACTGTTCTGGGTGTTTACTACAGGCTGCCTGATCAGGAAGAGGAAGGTGATGAGAGCTTTTACACACAGCTAATAGTAGCTTCATGATCACAGGCCAAGGTTCTCATGGAGGACTTCAATCATTCTGATATTTGCTGGAAAGAAAACACAGCCAGGCACACACAGTCCAGGAGGTTCCTGCAGAGCATCGACGATAACTTTTTGACATAGATGGTGTAGGATGCAACGAGGAGGTGTATGCTGCTGGGCCTTGTACTAACAAACAAAGAAGGACTGTTTGAGGGTGTGAAGGTTGGGGGTGGCCCTGACAGCAGTGACCATGAGATGACAGAGTTCAGGACTGTGTAGAAGATGGAGAGCAACAAGTAGGATTACAACCCTGGACTTCAGGAGAGCCTGTTCAAGGAAGTACTTGAAGAAATTCCATGGGTTACGACTCTAGAAGGTGGAGGGGTCCAGAAGAGCTGGTTAATATTCAAGCATCACTTCCTCCAAGCTCATCCCTAAAAGTAAGAAGTCAAGCAAAGGAGGCAGGACACCTGCATGGGTAAGAAAATTGCTACTGGAAAAACTCAAATGGAAGGAGGAATTTTACAGAACGTGGAGAAAGGGACTGGCCACTTGGGAGGAATACCAGAAAGTCATCAGACTATGTCCTGGTGGACAAGCCATGAGCTAGCAATGTGCTCTTGTGGCCAAGAAGTCAAATGGTCTCCTGGAGTGCATTAAGAAGAGTGTGGCCAGCAGGACGAGGAAGATCCTCCTTCCCTTCTACTCTGCCTTGGAGAGGCCACATCTGGAGTACTGTGTCCAGTTCTGGCCTCTCCTGTTCAGAAAATGGCTACTGGAAAAACTCAAATGGAAGGAGGAATTTTACAGAACGTGGAGAAAGGGACTGGCCACTTGGGAGGAATACCAGAAAGTCATCAGACTATGTCCTGGTGGACAAGCCATGAGCTAGCAATGTGCTCTTGTGGCCAAGAAGTCAAATGGTCTCCTGGAGTGCATTAAGAAGAGTGTGGCCAGCAGGACGAGGAAGATCCTCCTTCCCTTCTACTCTGCCTTGGAGAGGCCACATCTGGAGTACTGTGTCCAGTTCTGGCCTCTCCTGTTCAAGAGAGATAAGGAACTACTGGAGAAAGCATAGCAAAGGGCTACAAAGATGTTTAGAAGACAGACGCATCTGTCTAATGAGGAAAGGCTGAGAGATATGAGTCTGTTTAGCCTGGAGAAGAGAAGGCTCAGAAGGGGTCCTATCTATGTTTATAAATTTCCAAAGGATGGGTGTCAGGAGGATTGGGCAGAGTCTTCTCAGCGGTGCCCAGTGACAGGAAAAGGGGCAGCAGGCACAAAGAGGAATGCAGGAAGTTCTATCTAAACTTGAGAAGAAATGTCTTTACTTTGATGGTGACAGCACTGAAACTGTCACTGACTGCCCAGAGAGGTTGTGGAGTCTTCTTCTCTGAAGATATTAAAACCTTCCTGGATGTGATCATGTGCAACCTGACCTAGATGAATCTACTTTAGCAGCGAGGTTGGACTAGATGATCTCCAGAGCTCCTATCCAACACCTACCATTCTGTGATTCTGTGATTTCTACGGGATCTCAATACTTAAATAAGTACTGCATAAAATCATAACAAGGCCTACAGTAGCTATTTTCTAGAAAACAATTAGATTGACCTCTTGTACTTCCCCACCTGCCCACCCCTCCCACCCCCACCCCCATTTGGTGGTGACCTGACTATATCTGTCCAAATCACTGAGTCCTCTCCTTTTCCTGAAATGCATTTAATGGCATGTTTTGGAGAAGACAAAGACTGAGGCTCACTATACTGGTAAAACAGAAAGAAAGGTCTATAGGATTATACAACCCAAGAAAAATGTCTGTAAAAGCTCACTTGTTCTCTAAGGCTGTTCGTGGCAATGTTCATATCTAGCTTATTCATTTCATTAAAACATTTTTTTCTAAAATACTACTGGATTATATGGAGGACTCTTGAAATCGAATTTGAAAATAAACTGAGCTCTCATATTTGATAAAAGAGCTCTGATAGCAGAAGCTATCATCTGTTGTTCAAGGTATTTCATCTTTAGTGACCTGACCACGTAATAACATATCTTTTCTGCAACTGAAGCCACTGAGAACTGAGGTAACTTGGTAACAGGTCAGAATGAACTTTCCACCTTTCAAGTCTTCTGAGAACACCTCAGAAATATGGCATTCTGAGAGTATGCCATATTTGAAAATCATTTTAAACCTATTGCCTGTGTTGTAGCTGCACAAAAACTTGAAATTATGGATCATGCTCTCCCTTGAAATTATCTCCAAGGAGTTTGTAAGCTAGTTCTGCTTAAGTTACTTTATTTATTTATTTTTTAGTAGTATGAGAGAGTTTGAGGCTTGTGTAGTATCTGTGTTAGGAACACACTTGTGAAATATCAGCAGGGAAGGAGGG
>NW_010404115.1:67000-79181 GCF_000710305.1 Buceros rhinoceros silvestris | reverse complement strand
GGACTTGTTATGAAAGGAAAGAAGTGGTGGTATATTGTGTTATATTTCTCTTGCAGTGCTTCTAAACCCCTGATATTTAAAATGAGACAAAAGATTAAGCCCGTTTCTAACATGTATTTTTTATGTTAGCAAAACACTATCGGATGCATAAGGGATTCTTGGAGCAGAACCCATGTGAGGAAATCATAATCCAGGGCTACCACAGCTAATGGATTTAATTTTTTTTTTTAAAAAGCCATGTTGATGCAAATTATGCCAGATAATTCTGTAAGCATTCTATTTAGAAGGCAGGAAACTGCACAGCATTTTTTACAGCATAGAACATAACCAGGTTGACATTGTAAAAAAGACATGGTTTGTTTCAGTCCTGTGCCTTTTTATTATCACATCTTATTACATTATAGTTTGAGATAAAAATCACACCTTGGGCGGTTGAATACACTGCTTCACCTCCTCCCTCACAGGTGTCCCTCGAGGTACATTGTTATGTTACAGTATCACACTCGTTGTCATATCTTATTGCTTACTTGCAGATCGTAGGAATATTTTGTATCCTGACAGAGTGGGCACAGCCTCTGAGCATCAGCACCAGTTTGCACTAATGTAATGTGCCACTGCACCAGTCCTAAAGACAACAAAAGCAAAAAAATCTGCAAAAATGTACTGAAGACATCTCTGGGAAGTGCATGTTGCCCACTCTGCATTATCTATCAATTTCTCTATTCTAGGTATGACTAGGAGAGCAACCTCCCTGTCACCTTGGCTCTACTGCCAGGAAAACAAAATGGACCACATGAAAAACATTTGGGTTCATTGGCATTTCAGGTTCAGTGAACTCAGTGATGGACACCAGGTCTCTGCCACTCTGCTGTGTGGCTGCAAGGGCTGGAGGAACAGTGATGATGCAGGCTGGAGAAGGGGAGAGCCAAGTCTGTGGATGCTCCCTGAGCAGTATCAGGCAAATCGGAGTTGGAAATTGAGGTTTGTCTGCAGTGAGTGAGGGGGAAGAGGCAATTTACATTTGTCTTGTCACCATGAAAGCCAGATAAAGGACTGAAGAGATGGTGTGGTGGAGGTAGTGGTGGGAAATGTTGCCTGTTGTTGGTTAGTGGGTTTGAAGAGGTGAGATTTCAAAAGGAAATTAAAGATTTGTGATGGGAAGGACAGTACAAAAAGAAGAGATAACAATCTTTCTTGTAGCCCAGGTACTTTATGGCAAGTTAAAGGACATAATGCAAAAGGGCTGGAACAGTGTAAAGGGGAATTAAACCTCAAAATTTCCTACTGGAGAAATGACAGACATCGGTCTTAAAGACTCCTTGGATTTGGGCATAGCAGATGCTGCAGCAGTTGAAAGGAGAAGCTGGGATGCAACATGTAATGTGGGAAGACTGGCAGCAGCATCCTGGGTGGGTTTATCTGGGATGTGCCCTTCACATTAGCGCTCTTTTGTTGACAAAGGTCCATAAGTTTCACAGCTGGTTCATCAGCTACAAAGTAATCAGTGCTGGGCAAGAAATAATGGCCTGGGGACCTTCTGCAAGGGTCCTAATGTCTCCAGCCAGTCAAAGCCATAAGATTTGGGAGAGCAAATGTAGGAGCACTCAATTCAGGCTGTTTCTAGGAGGCTTGTATCTTAGGTAAGTATAACACAGTCACAGAGACCTGTGTGAGCCTGGATGTGCAGTTGCAATTAGAACATACTGAGGGTTGCCTAGAGTGATTTTAAGGGTCTCTTCAGTCTCTGAAGCAGTCTAGGAGCAGAAAGATTGCAGAAGTGCTTAAAACGGCACAGACTAATATCCGAGACCTTCCAATGGACTTCAAATGTGTAAGTGTTGGCAGCAGCTGGGGTTGTGTGATAGAAAAGATCACGTCAAATGAGCTGTTTAGGAACATGAAAAAGCAGCTTCTCTTCCTTCTGGGGCAGGAGAGAGGAAAGAAAAACTTTCACGCACACACACAAAAAGTTGTCTTGTCAATCATAAGGTACATTAATGTGTTTTAGTGGTATTAAAGAAATCAAGTTTTGAAAATGGGCCAAATTTGCACACACATTTTTCATTCAAAAGTTTCAGGCTATTCTAGTGAATAAAAATGAGACTGCCAAAGTCAACAAACCTGAGCTGTTCAAACTTTAGCTTTAAGTCTCTAATGCAGCTTCTTAAAAGGATAGTTGATTGAAGTGACCACATAGCTGGGACATGTGTGATTTTTCTCTTCTTTTGAGCACTTCACAAATTGATTTCTACTTTTGATTCTACTTAATTGCAGTTGTTAGAAGACCTGCTGATGGATGAACTATCACAGAGAAGAATATGGTCTGGTGCATACAGTGTAGTAGAGATTTAGCTATATAACCCTCAAATGATGATGAAAGAGTTGTTCACTTGGCTCTCCTGAGACAGTACGTACAAACACAAGAAAAATCTCAATGTACAAAGCCAGGCTTGCTTTTGTCTGGCTTCATGCACGTATCCACAGTCACTTTGAGTCTGATTCACCTATGCTTACCCTTGCTATGTAGTATCTCTTTTTTTTTCCATAATAAATATAATTAAAATATTTATTTCAATTGGCTGTGGTTTGAATTGTTTAAAAATAAATTTGGTATGCTTCAACTATCCTGGCTGCATTCAAGAGAGGAGATTGTGCCAGTGATGACTGTGGTCATGAAGGAATTGAGTAGGTGATGGAGACATTATAATCATCCCTGACTCAGGTTTTTACCCTAGTACTCTGTTTGGGAGATTTGGAGCATGTGTACTTTTCTCTCTATTCAGTAACAGACCATGTGCTTTTGTTCTTAGTGAGGAAACTCAAGGGGCACAAGGAGCACATATGAGTTAGGAATCACTTAAGTGAATCTAGAAATTGGTAGCGCTTGGGAATGATCGGGTTGGACTTAGACCTTCCTCCTGTCAAAAGACAATGGGATCAATAGCCTGACTAAAATGCATCTACACCAATGCACATAGCATGGGCAACAAACAGGAGGAGTGATTGTACAGCAGGAAAACTGTGATAAGTTGCCATCACAGAAGTATGGCTTTGTAACCTCTCTTCATGGGCAGGGCAGTTCACAGTCCAACAAATTTACAGTGGCTGTAATTTATTTCAGATTTTCAGAGTAAAGGTAATGTTATTTAAAGATCTCTTTGCTGTTAACCTCAGCCAGCTTTATTCATTCATCTAGCATAAAAGACACCCATGCATGCTACAGCTGTGTATTTTATTTTAGATTTAAACACTGTTGATGCGCATGCAAATGGTATGCAGCTAAGGGATCTCAAATGATCAGAGCATGCTCTTGCCCAGACTTTGGGAGGCAAAGGTAGGCAGGTGGCTTAACAGATGTGAGAGATGGGGGACTTCACATGGCATACCCAGCTCTTCTGTAATTAATCAAAAGGCAGAAATAAACATGGCCCCACAAAGTTTAACCTGCTTGGCAACGTTCTTTGAGGCAGGAACAAAGGTTTAGCCATACTGTTGGGATCTATCTTGACACTGTTATGCACTTCCAAGCATGGGAGGTCATATGAGTCTATCTGAAAGAGCAGGAAGCCTGGCTCAGACCTGCCTAGAGGAAAAAGCAAAGACGCAGTCATGGCAAAAGCCTCTTCTTTCTTAATTTGTTTTTTTCCCTCTCACTCATACACTCTTTTTTTTTCTTCCACCCTTTTTTTGGGTCATATATGTCTGCAGGCCACAGAGACTTGAGAAGCAGCCTCGGAGATGAAGAGCTTATGGAAATGAGCTCTCCTCCTCCTCGTGCGGACTGCTAATCCTGATTCAACAAGATTTTTAATTCCCCCTCCGTGGCTGTGCAAACGATTTGCTGATCCCCAAGAGTTGCTCCAGTCCAAGGCCGGAGTAACTCTCAGGTGCGGCTGTGAACAGGATTTTGGTTAAAGTCAAGTTCATAAATATTTGCCTAATACACCTGATTCTTTAAGTGCCAAATAAAACAAATCCAAGCTGGGAAGTGGGGGAGGCAATAAGGGGGAGAGAAAAATACCCCTAAGTTTTTAAATGCTCATTTAAATACTTTTCAGTACTACTGATATTTTATGTAGCACTGGCCTTATTTATGTATTTATGTATTTTGCTTTGATGGTGGATTATTTTTCTCACTGCAGTCTTCCTTTGATTGATGCAGTGTGCCTGCTCACTTTCAGATATGGCTGGAGAAGAAGCAGCATAAGTTGGGTGACTGTATTTAAAATGGGTAATACAGAATGTTTTTAAACTTTAATATTTCATATAGACATTTAGTTTTACAAGTAATTTATTTTGTGAGATGCAAGTTTCTGGCTGGCCAGAGTTGATTTTGAGTAACTTGGTGTTCATTTCCCACCTCTGCATATTAATATTATTTGGACAGTGTGGTTTCCAATACCTTAACAGTGTTGGATTCTTTAGTACCCATGAAGGAAATAAAGTGAACTCCTTCATATCAAGATACTTGTTTTTTTCCTGTGATTACTTTAACCAATATATTCTTCAACAAGAAAAACAGCAGTATCTACTATATACGACAACTCTGTTAATCATGAAAAACATTAGATATAAGACTGAATAATCAGTAAAATCGTGCAATTTTTCCCAGCTAAAGTATATACAGCTTGCTTCAGATTTATAGTTGATATAAATGAACATTCCTACATCAACTTTGCTGATTTGCACCGATTGAGAATCCTGTCCCTTCCTGATAATTTTTGTTTCATTTTCTTTTTTTAATTTGGCAAAGAAAAAATCTGATTTTAAACATAAGATGCCTTTGAAAGTTAGAATCTCAGTAAAGACAAAAACAAGCAAACAAAAAATCCCCACTTCAAGTCCTTAAAGAGAGTTGACATCTTCTCTCCTTGATTGTAGTGTGTTTAATTGAACTTCTAAGTGATTCTTCAGGAAAGAACAGACCAAACTACTCAAATTTGTCACTGAGTTACTTCTTTTTGAAGGTAGTTTGCGGGAGGTTTTGACCAGGACGAAAGGTAGTAAAATGTATCTGTGAATCAAACATATCCTGGACTGCATTAATCAATTTTATGCCACCAAACAGATATATGCAGTAAAAGATTTATTTAAGAACATTGCAAGAGTGCTGGGAAAGGAAAAACATGCTTCTGCCCCTTACGCCTGGTATGTTTAAACCTTGATTATGCATGCTTAATATTTCCAATTCTTCTGAGTTTAAATTTCAAATATGCTTAGATGTAGAAATAATTGTGACATATCAGCTGTCTCAACGTGGACTGGATCAGTAATGGTACTTAGCATGCATAAGATTGCTTAACAGAAATTATCATTATTTTGTTAAATCTGAAGGTATTAACAGGTCATAAATATATGTTAGTCAACATCTCACTCACTTGTTTAAGTAGAGGGAATATTGTGGTTTTATTTAAAAAATAAAAAGCAGTACTGATGATTAAACATTAATTGTGCTTTGACCTTGGTATCTTAGGAAAAGAAAGTGAGTCTGGGACCCAGTCTAGTAATGAAAAGTGGTTTCCATGGAAATCTAAGTAAAGATGAGTAAGGTTACATCTCTCTAATTCCTGCCATGACTTCTAGGACTTGGGAAAAGCTCTAGGTTAATGTAAGGTTGAGTTTATATCTTTCAACAGTACAAAACTGATCTGTAATGTTTTAATGGTCATATGATTCTTTGGGAGAATTCCTACCCACCGCCCTCTATGAATGTTTTGCTCTATCTCACTTTTTCATTAATAGTTTCTGGAGGCCTTGAGTACCCTTTTGTTGCCTCTCTTGGCCTCACAAAATTAAACATCTGCTTGGGGTTTGATAAGTTTCTTGATGGCTCAGGAGGTGTCATTATTCAGCCAACATTTCTGAATTTCCCTGAGTCTTCTTCATAACTACACTGCATAAGATCATAGAATCACAGAATAATGTAAGTTGGAAGGGACATCTGGAGGTTATCTGATGCAAAATACCAGTCAAAGCTGAGCCAACTTTGATGTTAAATTCTATTTCTCAGGGTTTTGTCCTATACTCTATGACCATAAGTGTTTTAATAAAGCTGTAATCAGATGGAGTTAAAACAGTGGTGACTCTACAAAGGCAATTGTAGAGTCCTCTTTCCGCCAGCATATTAGATAATTTTTGCCCCAGGAACCTAGCTGTTGAGTGGGGAAATTGCCCCATTCTCCTGCTCCTAGTAATGACTGAACATGGAACTTCAATGATTGTTTTGGTCAAGAAAGTGATCTTTGAGATCACTGATGATTCATTAATCTCTGCAGAACCAAGTGACACTTTAAGGAGTAAAAAAAAGAGAGAACAAAATAGAAAACAAACCTAAAACCAGACAGAGGCATTGGAAATCAGGGTACTTATTTAACTGCTAACCATAAGCAGTCACTTTTGAAAATACAGGTCACAGCTTGTTAAGAAAAGGGACATGGATCTCTTTTGATAAAGTTATAAAGTGTTAGCCAAATGGTACATGCCCAAAATTAAGCCATCTGCTTAAATAAACCCTCCATGGATTGTGCCTCCTTAAACTTGCCTGTGTGGTCCAGCTGAGGGCATTGGTTTTTCATAGGTGTCACATATCACTGTTTGGATCTGTGAGAACCTCAGATTTGAAAGGTCTCTATCCCAGGCTGCATTCTGGTTCATAACAATAACTGATTTTCCTGATGTTTTGGGACCTGTTAAATTTTGTTGTCATTTTCTCTCCATCTTCTTACTTTCTGAGGAAATACATTACAAATAAAGCTACAAATAATATTCAGGTTGTGGCACCTAGGAGAGAGCTTTCACAAAACATCACGGAGGAAATAGGCACACACAAAACCTGTGAAGAAAATACAGTAGGTTGTACATACACTTCTCCCACTCATTGTTTGCAATTTGTGCCATTTGTGTCAGTGTTTGTAGGCAGCCCTAGAAAACAAGCCACTGCCTTGCTGTGAAACATAGCCTTGGGAATGAAACTATTAAAGAGCTCATGACTCCACTTCTCTTCAGCTTTACTTGCTTATAAAACTTGATGTGTTGGAAAGTGTAGTTCTACCACTGTCCACTCAACCTGTTCTTTCACTGGAGTTTTATGCAAACTTCCCTGATCATCCATACAGATCTTCCAGGCTGCCCTGGGAAATGCCTTTATCAGCTGAGACAATCACAGTTGGTTGCAGGCTGAATGCTACTCCAGCACACAGTGTGACCCACTGGCTTGTGGTGGGAATGTAGCCCAAATCCCTTCACTCCTGTTTGGGCAAAATTGGGTTGTGACCTTGGGTGTCCTGCTTTCCAAATGAGTGCCCTTTCTCTCCCTCTGCTGTTGTCTAGAGAATAGTGAATAAAATTCCCATTCAGCTCTCTTGATGAGAGAGTTCTTCAGTTCTGTAGACCAGTTATAATAAAATCCAACGCTCAAAACCAGACAAATTCAGATGAAAACTTTCAATTTTGGGGGACTGTTTTTTTGCTGTGTGGATAAGGAGGGTAATTATGATGTGCTGCAGTGAATTCTTCATCCAAGAAAACCTTTTTTTGTTGTTTTGTAAACTATTTAATTTGAGAAAGACCTAAGTCCTCCAATATATCTTAGATGATCGGAATAACTCTTTCCAACCTCCAAATCCAAAGTCCAGATTGAGGAATGTGCAACTGCTAACCTGGAGCAAGACCTTCTATATTATCTTCTCCAATCAATCTCTTGCTGGATGCACCCTACCAACATGCTAAAACATATTTGCTTTCATTTGACACTTTTGAAAATTAAGCAGTTACCGCCTCAACTCACAGGCTCCTGACAGCAACTGCAAGAGGAAAAAAATTTAGCTCAATTTCATATGTGAGTTTTTTTATCAGTCTAGCCTTAGGTGTGCAGGGTTCTTATGCTTGTCGGTTGTATTCAAGCATGCATTTTAGAACTGGAACTTTACAGAGCTAATTTTCCTTTTCAAAGCAAGAAAAAGCAATTATATAATGTAAACATCTGATTCACTTTCATTGTGTAAACTGCATTTTTGTTAGCTCCACATTCTTAAAAGCACCTTAATTTCAATGGAAAGTGTCTGCATTTCTGTAAAGACTGTGAGGTCAATTCTCCCCGTTGATGCAGTCTTGTTGCTCCCAGTGCCACTAATGGGAGTTAAGCACGTGCATCAAGGGGCTAATATTCAATTCAGGGGTTGATCTCACAAATTGTTTGGTAAGTTCCTATCCCTGCACTCAACATCTCTGGTATGTCTATGTAGTGTGAAGAGCTTCTTAATTGAAAAACATATTTCTGCAATTTGGTACTCAACTCTACATTTCAATCTAATACACTATGTAAAGAAATGTACTTATGGAGCAGATGCCCTCTGATGGAAGTCAAAAATTAGCCTTAAACTGACCTTATCCTGGCTCATATTACAGAAACCATTAGCTTGT
Organism: Buceros rhinoceros silvestris; assembly: GCF_000710305.1. Lineage (NCBI taxonomy): Eukaryota > Metazoa > Chordata > Aves > Bucerotiformes > Bucerotidae > Buceros > Buceros rhinoceros. The sequence continues at coordinate 70,760 of NW_010404115.1, read as the reverse complement.
ATTATCAATGCTTTGCTGTGAAAAGGCTGTGGGGAATTACAAGCATTCCCCATGCTCCCCGTGTTCCTCTATGTCTCTTTGACATTGTGCCACCCCATTATTTAGAAATTAAAATATGCAGCATTCCCTGCACTGCGTGCAAACAAATGAGCATTCATGCAACCCATACAAAATAATGGTGTTGACCTTGTTAATAGAAAGATATCCTCCACCTAAGACTAACTTCCCACTGCAGTAGACAGCTGCTAAGTGCCTGCCTGCCTTGTTGATATGAATATGAGAATAATTTAGACAGACTTCTCTAGCAAAAATACTATTCCAGCCTCCTAAAGGGACAGTAGACACTTCTTCTTTGTAGTAGTCGCTGTATCATTCCCATCATCCCTGTGCCTGTACTGGAAAAGATTAAGAAAAGCTAATACCTATGGCTACAAAATAGGCTCTGGGATGCCATTCTGAGCCACCTTACCATAGACAGCCCTGGGTTCTCTACCTGTTACATCCCAGCAGTGTCGAGGTGACTCCTGTATTCCTGTTTTAAGAAAGATCAGATTCTAGGGTCCTTCCTGGAGAGATCCTGCTCTCTTGCTTGCCTGGACTCTTTCACGCTGTAAGGGTTCTTCATGGACAGATAAGTGTCTGTTTGCACCAAACATGCTGCAACGGTGCGGTTATGTAGGATTGTGTAGAAGGATTTTGCTGCTTCCAACCATATGCCAACGGTCTCTTTTCCTCACAAGAGCAGACTGTAATCTGGGTAATAGCATCTTTTCCTCAGCTAACAATTCTTATTTTGGGTGGAATTCAGACCAGTGCAGAGGCCTTAAGAACTTAATTGGTGCATAGGCCCTTTCCTAAGGCTCTTCAAATAGTGCTGGATTTCATCCTTAATGAAGTATTGAGTGGGCTCCCTATGAGTCTCAGAGGAAAATGTATTGGAGTGCTCTGGCACCATTGCTCCCACTTTATGTAAACCCACTCCAGCTTGCTCCATGCTTCTGGCTCACTGCCTAGCTTTGCAGACAAATGTCAACCTGCCAAATATCTTCCACTTGCATTCCAGCCCATTTCAGAGACCATCCAAACCAAACAAACAAAAAAAAAAAATTGAAAGGGGAGAGGCAGTGACTTGTCGAATTTCCTTCCTTGATCCCTTAGGGAAAGGGGTTATTACTGAATGTTGTTGCACAGGCACCACCGTGAAGAATAAGTGAATGGGAGGGTGGGAAAGAGGCAGAAAAAAAATGCCTTTAAATCATAAAACTGTCAGTGAGTTTCAAAACGTAGAGCAACATTTCAGTCTCAAAGCCAATCCTGTAGGAACTGTTGTACATGTTATGGTTTCTAAGGGGCTTATTCAAAGGCTATACTTTTTTCCTTCTGCATTCATCAGGTAGCCAGCATAGTTTCTGGTGGACAAATTAACAGATTCATATCAAAGTTTTTTTCTTAATGTGTGACCATATAGTAATGTGTAGAGTATTAATCTATGAATATAAAAAGGGGGTTAAAGCATTGCTATGGGTATCGTAAGCTAGTAGCTGTAGTGTTCCTGCATGAGAGAGGCTCTTTAAAGGATAATTCTCAGGAGGAACTAATTCACATGCCCTGAATAGTCCTCTTGAACAGCTCAGCTGACTAGATAAGGAATTGAGGGAGACCAGTTTCCCAACGGAGATAGCTAAAGTTTACCACTGGGGAAATGAGCCTAAAAGTCTTACTCATCTTTTCAGTAGAAGAAGGAATAATCATTACTGCAGGTCTGTGGCTGCATACATTATGTCTGAAAACTGAATTCAATCGAGAGACATTTGTCAGGGTTTGGAGCTGGAACAGGGGCACCATGCTGGGTATCTCTGCATCAGACAAACTAGAGAATTGGACAGCTGTGGGGGAGAACCACTGATACATGCTGTAGTTGCTTTCATGGCTGAGCATTTGATAAGAAACGGAGCTGCTAACTTTTGCAACGACCTTGTGCACTTGGCCTGCGCATGTGAGATGCTGGTGGCTTGTGTGCAGGTGGGGGGAACTTGTGCTGTCTTGTGAAACTGTAGCAGGCAGCAAGATAACGTACCTAGCACCCTGCTATATACCCCGTTTGAACTTGTTTCCTAAACACCAGTTCTGCTTAGACCCCTTTATTGTTGAGCTGATGGAATGGGGATCCAGTTCAAGTCCCTTTATGCTTCTGAAAACACAGTGATAGCCAGAAAAGAATCTCCTGGGTGGACTTGGTGAATTCTTGTTAGTGCCTTTTAGTACTCTCTTTGAAGAGCCTCAGACATCTTCTAAAGGGAAACAGCATGACTGTGCCTCACAGACAGGCAGCTGGGAGCTTGTGCGAACCTATTGGTTACCCTCTACCCACGTGAAACTGTTCCTTGTCAGTCACTGCCCCTTTTTCAAACTTTACTCTGATAATTAAAATATTAGCAATGGGAGCAGACTTCATCACCTCAGACCACGGCAAATAAAGATGATTATATTATAAACCAACATCACAGAAGCTGAACAAAAGCCACATGCTACCAACAACTAAACAAAGTGACTTCCTGCTTAAAAGCACCATAACACATGCATAATTAGCTAATTAAGCTACAAAATAAATAATTATCCGGTATAAGAGTGAGAGGAGGAAAGAGAAAAAGAGTTAAAAGGTTACACACAGACACATTGTTTTCCTTCAGAAAGATAACTAAATTGTTCCACCAGGAACTCCCCAGCATTATTTGTGCTTTTCATTCAGAACTGTCTGCTGAATGGTTTGCTAATTACACATATCCACTGGAAATGGCAGTGGCTGTTAGCTGTGATCTTTCTGGGTGATGAACAGTCTGCCTTGTCCACCCTCGCTACAGACTTTTTGTCTTCCTCGAAAAACTGCATAGGAATGCTTAGGATCAAAGAGGTGCCTGGTTGTTCCGGCCAGGGCTGTGCTGCGGGATACGGCTGTTCAGGTCTCACTTCTCCCCAGGCTCCCTGTGTGGTCTTTGGCAGGTGGCCGGCGGCCCTTGATTCCTGGCAGAGTCTCCTTCCAGCCCCAGCTCATCTGCCGCCTCCCCAATGTTCCTCGTGGCCAGATGGGGAGATCCCCCAGTGCCTCCAGCTCTGCTGCTGGGCGCACCACCAAGTGTCTTAGTCTCAGGCAGCTCAGCACCTGATTCATGCCTGCCTGGCTGGAGATGTACAGGTGACGTATTATTTTGTGTGTGGTCCCCTTAGGGGCTCAGTCTGCTGGGTGATCTCAGAGCATGGACAGCCACCGGAGAAGCAGTGGAGAGCAGTGCCGCTTCTCCTGCTGCCAACCCACAGCTTGGGACTGCGAGATCTTGGCTGAGTTTCCTGCTCTGCTCGACAGCCTTTGAACCCACCTCTCCAAAAACAGGGGAAAAGTGGTGTGGGATGGGTGCAGTCCCCATCTTTGGTGTGGAAGCTGTTCCACCTTGCATCACATAATTGCAGATTCATTAGGGAGAAACAGGGAGATAGGGAGATAGCAAGACCAAGCATGACTCTGGTGGTTTGGGGCCCTCCCCTGGAAGGGAAGGGAGCAGACCCAGGCTACCATCCCTGCTCTAATGACTATTTAAGCATTTTATCCAATGGCTGTTTAATATATATCACATAAACACTCATTGAAACAAGAGTCTGCAGCCCAGATCTCACTCCTTCCAGGTGAGTGCCCTAACCAGTAGGATATTCATGCTCAGTCTTGCTTTTTCCTCTTTGGCCAAACAAACCTTTAAATTGCAAAGTG
>NW_010404115.1:62903-66916 GCF_000710305.1 Buceros rhinoceros silvestris | reverse complement strand
CAATCCTGTAGATTGCAAAGTGAATGAGAGTCAGCAGGAGGGACTGAGAGCTTCTGCAGTGGCTTCCCAGTCAGTATCAGCTGGCAGGCAGAGATTCTGCAAAGACGGGAACATCTCCCAGCTCCAGCATGACTGCTGGGACCCTGCCTCGCACAGGGATGGGCAGGTGTAGAGAGAAAACAGTGTGGGGAATGCCTACCCCTTTCCCTCTGCCCTCTGAGGAAGAGGTGCCTAATCTCAGGATAAAAATCAACTTTGGCCTCAGTCGAGCCATGGAAAATCCCGCAGAGGGTGGATCTGCACTCCTAGCAATGTGGTCCTAGGCGGGGACATCTTATGAAGGCTATGTCATGGGACAGACAAAAAGAAATGCACCCTTGTGCCACTAGATGATGCAGAGCTGATTTTTCATTGCACAGGTGCCCTTTCATCTCCTGTGCCTCGGTTTCTCCTGAACATATTTCTCCCGCTGGTTGTACAGCCTGTTTATTTTGGTGACTGCCTCTCTTATGGTGAAAACTTACAGGTCCCAGCAGTGCAACGCGCGTGTTTCAATCAAAGCTTCCTGGGTATTTTTAGACTTGACAATAACAATTAGGAAAAAAGAATCCTCTCCTTGAAGCAAAATTCTTACAAAATTAGGAATAGGGTACAGAGGGCATGTTTGGCCATTTTGTTTCAATAAGGGATAGTACTCAGGCTCAAGTGAGATTTAGCCAAAGACCTGACCCTGAAGATTTGTTCACTGACCCATAGTCACCAGGCTGAGACTGCTAGCCTAAATTTTCTTCTTACAGCACTTATTTTGATTTGGCCTAAATGAATTGACTCTATGGTAAATAGATGCATACGGAGACATAGGTTTCTCTTAATAAAATAAGGTACTAAAATATTATGGCAAAGTGTTTATCTGGGTAGTGAGATCATACATTTGCCGAGATTCATTCACTTGAATACTGAATGTTTTCTCAAATCTACCCTAGTGCATATCTGGCAAGATCTCAAAACATTCTTAACACAAATTGTCTTTGGTCAATAAATACCAGAACAGAAGTGTCCTGGAGGAGAAGATTTATGACATGAGCAATACAAACACACCCATAAATCAGGACAGGAATGCTTTCAGGTAGCATAGTCGGCATTTATGCAAATCACGGTAAAGGCAAAAATACACATATAGGGCATTTAACCAATGACTTACCTTTCAGCAGATCACATTAACTAAATAAAACCCCAAACTTTGCTTAAAAAACACATGGTCTTGATATCAGCTACCTTGACTGTGTTGTTTTATCTGTAGATAATGCATTTTCTCCTTCCTTCATTTCACCGAGTTGGTGAATTGGATGATTCAGATTAAAATATCAACAAAATTGCAAGGAATTGCACTCTTAATTCATCACAAGCCTGCATTGTCTGCAGAGGACATTGAACTACTAAAATTGACAGTAAATCGCCTGTTGCCCCCTTTCTTCTTTCCCTGGACTGCCTTAGATCTCCATGTCTGGCACGTTTACTTAGGGTCAGTGCAGGCAGTGTGACCAGAAGGTGTGTGTGGAGGTATGTGAACAGCAAAGTCATTATAAACAGAAGGAACTGTGTCTGAGGTGCAGTCTCTTGGTGCCGCAATGGAAACAAGGCAAGTTGCAAAGTGTGTAGCAACTGGCCTGACTGTGGTGTTTTCCAGTGCACAGTAACACCATCCAAAGCTCAGCAGCCCATCAGGACATAAGGGAGATTAAAGCAGGTGTGCACATTACTGCAGGGCACAGACAGGCAAAGGCACCAGATTACTGGCTCTGCAGTTCCAGCATCTCTCATACTCCCCTAATTCTTCTGTTATCATCATGTGATACATGGGCTTGAAGGAGAACATCGTCACACAGCAACCCTATATCTTACTGCTTCTGGGTAATTTTCTTGTCCTGTCAGAACTGAGTAACTTTCTCTTTGTTATCAACGTGTGGTCTAACGCATATATCATGTCAGTGCTGCAGCAGGCTGACATATGCATTAGATGCACTGACAGTAAACAGGAAGTAATCTGAAGTTATTAGTCAGGAAAAATATAAAGAAGCCTGTAAGCTCTTACACCGCAAAGCTATCAGCATCTTCAAGATTTTTTTTCTTGTTGTTTCTTGATGCTGAGGACTGTAAATATACATATTAAAAAGCTTTGTTCTTATGGTCTGTAAAAGCAGAAATAGCTACAGTTCTCTCTGCTGAAAAGAGCAAGGGCCTAGATGAATTCTCATTTCACTGAAGCTGGTCACAGAACACTTGTTGGCTACCCTAAATCTGTCCCTGATTAGCAATGTAATAACTTTACCAGCTTCAGAAAAGGATTGGAATCTCTTTTGCTGTCTCCCTACGAATTCACATTTCTCCTCTCTTGCAGTCCTCCATGTTCTCCCTGCCTAGTAACCTTTTACAGTTAGAGATTGTAAAAAACTTATAATCTAAAACTGGTTATAAAGTTATAACAAAGAAACTTGTGCTACTTTTTCTGTAATCAACTATTTTTCTCCTCTTTCAGACCACTATATCATTGTTATATGTTAAACAACTGTCACTGGAAGGTGCTCCAGCCCTGTGTATATATATCAAGGTACCTGAAAATTTCTCTCTGTACCTTTTCCAGAAGTAAGTAAATAGTCTTCAGCTTGGCAAGAGCTGGTCCTGAGAAGCATTTGTGAGAGCCATTGAGACAAGGTAAGGGTGGGTAAGTCTTATGGCATTTGAAGGAAGAAGTCAAGATAAGGAAAAGCAGTAATCTGCAGGCAAAGAAAAGGTAGAAGATTTGGCTGCCCTCTAGGCACTTGGATGTGACCACAAGATCTTTCAAAAGTTAGTTGAAAGAAAAAGAATGGGAAAACTTTGGACTTTTGTTCAGGAACACTAAAATTAAGAGAGATTATTGCCCTATATCTTTTTGAAGGCAGAAAGGTATTTTTTTATGAGGAAAGATGGCTTTTAACTTTGACAACACCATTATTCAATGGTGCCAAATCTAGTACCACATTTTAGACAGGCTGAGAGATTTTTGCAAAATAAATTAACTTTCCTGGGGTCTTGATACCTTAGGAATCCTAAGTCGTTGTAACAATAAGACAGGACAACATAAGACAAAGTCAACAAAGCGCTTAGAGAGGAGGAAACATAGCCCATTTTTTCCAAAGTCCTAAATAGCCATACTCCCTTATATTACCCCAAATTCCTTCCAAAATTTTTATCGCAGAAACCAGACTTCTCTGGTATGAGTCCTGAGTTTTGGAAGTCCACTAGATGCTTATTAAAGACACAGTGTTTATGTTGAAACCTCATTTTAATGAGTAAAATGTATGGAAGTACATTTTGTGCTTGCTTAGTTGAGACCTGGACTGAAGCATAGTCATGTGCTGCCAGCACTCCACATGAGTTAGGCCAGATTTTAATCCCTTTGTACAGGGACCATGTTTTTCATCTGGTAGTGCCTACTTCACTTTTCATGGTGGAGTAAGTAATCATATAGAGCATGTTTAATCTGTGATCTAATACATCAGTGTGTAAGATATTTTCCGTATTGGCAGCTTTAGTAAAGAACCTTTTTCCTCTTTGGAATGACTGAAGCCTGTCTCTCATCGTTCACACTATGTCTGCAAGGGAGGTGGGCTATAGGGTAGGAAAAGACCACCTGAAACCTGTGATGATGGTGGTGAAATTGAAGCAGCCTGGGCAGCAGCCCACTCAAAAGCACAAGAAAATTAAATCAGAGTAAAACTTATTTTCATCCCAACCTGGGCAAAGCACATTGCCCATGGCTGAGCTGAGAATCTTTCCCAAAAGGATACCTTGCATGATTCAGGATGCCTGGAGCAGTTGTGGAAACACATGGAGCAAAGGCAAATTTTAGTACCCTTCATAATGTTATGGTGGGGCCCACCACTTACAGGTGAACTTGAGTGTTAATTTGAGAGATAAGAAATGGGTGTCCCCTTATCTGAAGTTCAGCCAAATCATCATAAACTGGAAAT